>NC_084616.1:74340580-74450580 GCF_033978795.1 Nerophis ophidion | reverse complement strand
CAGTCTGGATGGTTCGCTTCCCCTTTGGATGATACGATGTTGAATATTTCCAAAAACAATTTGAAATGTGGACTCGTCAGACCACAGAACACTTTTCCACTTTGCATCAGTCCATCTTAGATGATCTCAGGGCCACAGAAGCCGGCGGCGTTTCTGGATGTTGTTGATAAATGGCTTTCGCTTTGCATAGTAAACCTTTAACTTGCACTTACAGATGTAGCGGCCAACTGTATTTAGTGACAGTGGTTTTCTGAAGTGTTCCTGAGCCCATGTGGTGATATCCTTTAGAGATTGATGTTGGTTTTTGATACAGTGCCGTCTGAGGGATCGAAGGTCACGGTCATTCAACGTTGGTTTCCTGCCATGCCGCTTACGTGGAGTGATTTCTCCAGATTCTCTGAACCTTTTGACGATATTATGGACCGTAGATGTTGAAATCCCTAAATTTCTTGCAATTGCACTTTGAGAAACGTTGTTCTTAAACTGTTTGACTATTTGCTCACGCAGTTGTGGACAAAGGGGTGTACCTCGCCCCATCCTTTCTTGTGAAAGACTGAGCATTTTTTGGGAAGCTGTTTTTATACCCAATCATGGCACCCACCTGTTCCCAATTAGCCTGCACACCTGTGGGATGTTCCAAATAAGTGTTTGATGAGCGTTCCTCAACTTTATCAGTATTTATTGCCACCTTTCCCAACTTCTTTGTCACGTGTTGCTAGCATCAAATTCTAAAGTTAATGGTTATTTGCAAAATAAAATATATCAGTTTGAACATCAAATGTGTTGTCTTTGTAGCATATTCAACTGAATATGGGTTGAAAATGATTTGCAAATCATTGTATTCCGTTTATATTTACATCTAACACAATTTCCCAACTCATATGGAAACGGGGTTTGTATTTTCCAGTAGACTCCTTATAGAAGCACTAAAACTACAACATGAATGATGGGGAGAAGACGCAGTCAAAGTGGAGGCACGTAGTTAGAATTAACTCCCAAGAAAAACAGCAGGGGGTCCAGCGTCCGGCGCTGGTTTGGCTTCAAGTGGGAATATGTCGAACAGACAACCGTAATTTGTCATTTGTGGGCCAAAAGCGTTGCTATAAAAAGTAGCATTACTGCTAATATGTAGCATCATTTGAAAAGTCACCTGCAAGAGAATGAGGAGTGCTTACTCCGCATGTCAACATCTCCATTCGGTGCCACACCATCAAAATGCTGAGGCAAACATTTCCAGATCAACACCGTATGAAAAAAATAGTCAACAACGGAATTTAATAACGTCCGTAGTAACCGAACACATAGCGAAGGATGAACACTATTTCATTTCCTATTATGCAGCTCATTTTTATTTGACACTTAAAATGTCTCAGACAATCTTGCACTTTCTGTTTTGGAAATGACATGAATGTTTGTGCCGCTGCTTAATAACTGTTTAATAAATACAGTTTTGGTCAATTGACTTAGTTATGATTTCCCTCTCTGCATGAAAGTTTAAAAGTGGCATATATTAATGCAGTATGAAGAAGAATGTTTTAATGTAGACACATAGAATCATCATACTGCTGTGATTATATGCATCAAGTGTTAATAAAAGTCCAAAGGCAAAATATGGATTCGTATATCGTGTATCGCGACATGGCCTAAAAATATCGAGATATTGAAAAAAGGCCATATCGCCCAGCCCTACATGCCAAATAGTTAGCTGACAGTGAGTCTATTTATTTTAATAGTTTAATAAAATCAAAGGATTTCAGTGTATGTAAGTACTTTGTGAGCACATTTAACAATACAGTAATAATAATGATCATCGGGATATTATTGTTGGTCATAATTGTCACACCTATGGATCTTGTTTTGTCATGTTATGTTTTTGGACTCTTGTTTCCCGTTTTACACTTCCTGGTTTTGTTTTTCCATAGTAACCCATTAGTTTCCACCTGGTCTCAGTCCCACACCTGTTTCTAATCATCACAGCTGCTATTTATATCATTCTGTTTCTGTCCTCGTCCTGGGAACTTTGCTATTTGCATTCTGCTTCATGCCTTCACGCACCCTCAATTACCTTGCAATCCATGCCCCTTGTACCTGTCACAGTAAGTTTTTTTTGTGTTGGTTATTCATAGTTTTGCCACAGTGCAAGTTTAAGTTAGTTCATTGTCTTTCATGCCATCGAGCAGTTGTTTTGTTTTCCTGATTGTATTTTTGTCGCCAAGTTTTATACCTCTTTGTGAGCGCCCCTAGTTTGTTTATTTTTGTATTTAGAATTCCAAATAAACATGTACCTTAATTCACGCCTGGCTCGTCCTGTAATCCCGCTGCGTCGAAGGAGCACACTCAATCCTGGTCCAAGCCTGACAATAATAAATGTGAAATTAAATTATTGGTAAATTTCTACTGTTAGCTAACCTGGTAACTCCATAACGGTGGCATCTTCTTTCCATTTAGGCTCATAGAATATATACAAGCAACTCAACATTCTAAAATAGTATTTTTTCAGACTATTTTTGATGGACATTTTTGATCACCAAAGGGGAGTTTGTAAAACCCCGCTGAACAAACCGCACACACCACGCGATAATCCGATCATTGCGGATTTATTAGTTCAGAACGAGGACTCGGGTTCAAATTAGGCTAGTGCGTTTAGGCCAGGGGTGTCCAAACTTTTTCCACTGAGGGCCGCACACTGAAAAATCAAAGCGCGCGGGAGCCAAGTTGATATTTTTTCATTTTCAAAACCAATAGAATATACACTTTTTTTTTTTTATTGTTGGGGCTCCCTCAAGTTAGGTCTTAAGGACCCAGAAGGGTTTCAGTCTTAAAGGGGAACATTATCACCAAACCTATGCAAGCGTCAATATATACCTTGATGTTGCAGAAAAAAGACCATGTATTTTTTAAACCGATTTCCGAACTCTAAATGGGTGAATTTTGGCGAATTAAACGCCTTTCTGTTTATCGGTCTTTTAGCGATGACGTCAGAACGTTACGTCACCGAGGTAATACAGCCGCCATTTTCATTTTCAAATTACAAACACCGGGTCTCAGTTCTGTTATTTTCCGTTTTTTCGACTATTTTTTGGAACCTTGGAGACATCATGCCTCGTTGGTGTGTTGTCGGAGGGTGTAACAACACTAACAGGGAGGGATTCAAGTTGCACCACTGGCAAGAAATCTGCCCCCAGACCCCCATTGAATGTGCCAGAGTGTCTGCACACATTTTACCGGCGATGCTAAGACAGACATGGCACAGAGATGTATGGATAACCTGCAGATGCATTTGCAACGATCAAGTCAACCAAATCACAAAGGTGAGTTTTGTTGATGTGGACTTATGTGCTAATCAGACATATTTGGTCGTAGCATGACTGCCAGCTAATCGATGCTAACATGCAACGCTAATCGATGCTAAGATGCTATTTACGCTAGCTGTATGTACATTTGAAACTAGATACCCACATTTAATGCGAAACAAACACTTACCATTCGACGGATTTAAGTTGCTCCAGTGTCACAAGATGCGAAAGTCCTGATTGTTTGGTCTGCACATTTTACCGGCGATGCTAATAAGGCAGCCATGCTATGGGCCACTTCATTAGGTACACCCATGCTATGGCCAAATAGCCTCAATAGCTATTCACTCAATTGCTTCAGTTTCTTCTTCAGTTTCGTTTTCGCTATCTGCCTCCATACTCCGACCATCTGTTTCAATACATGCGTAATCTGTTGAATCGCTTAAGCCGCTGAAATCCGAGTCTGAATCCGAGCTAATGTCGCTATATCTTGCTGTGGTAACCGACATGTTGTTTGTATTGGCAGCACTGTATGACGTCACAGGGAAATGGATCAGTCGCATCGCAAATAGCGTAAATCAAGAACTTTAAAGCTTTTTTTAGGGATATTCCGGGGGGTGTAAAATTTTGAAAAAAAAACTTCGAAAAATAAAACAAGCCACCATTTTTCATTGTTTTTAACCTTTTTGAAATTGTGATAATGTTCCCCTTCAAACAAGGTTCAAAATAAGTCATTTTTTTTTTCATAAAACCCTTGAATTGCTAATTCTACTTCATTATTTGTTTTACTTTTTACGAGCTTTTCTGTCGAAACCTTATTTTTTGAGGCAAAATACAAATTGATTGATTGATTGATACTTTTATTAGTAGATTGCACAGTACAGTACATATTCCGTACAATTGACCACTAAATGGTAACACCCCAATAAGTTTTTCAACTTGTTTAAGTCGGGGTCCACGTTAATCAATTCATGGTAAAATACACAATATTTTTCCCAAAAAGATTTTCAAAGTGAAATATTCAATGTGAAGTAATTGAATCCCTAAATAGGTCAATAATTCATAGCAAAATGTATTTGAATTTATTATTATTTGTTTTATTGTTTTTTAGCAAAGACAGTTATTAAATTCCACTAAAATCCTTAGCGATCCAAAAGTGCTCCACTCATAAAAAGGTCATGCTTTTTTTTTTTTTTTTTTTCGTTCAACACTTACATCTCTATATCAGCTTCAGATAATATATTGTAATTGGTTTAGTATATTTATAATAACAATCAATAGGATACCGGTAATTAGTATAATTAAATGGGTTGTACTTGGGACGGCGTGGCGCAGTGGGAGAGTGGCTGTGCGCAAACCGAGGGTCCCTGGTTCAAACCCCACCTAGTACCAACCTCGTCATGTCCGTTGTGTCCTGAGCAAGACACTTCACCCTTGCTCCTGATGGGTGCTGGTTAGCGCCTTGCATGGCAGCTCCCTCCATCAGTGTGTGAATGTGTGTGTGAATGGGTAAATGTGGAAGTAGTGTCAAAGCGCTTTGAGTAAGGTAGAAAAGCGCTATACAAGTATATGGGTTGTACTTGTATAGCGCTTTTCTACCTTCAAGGTACTCAAAGCGCTTTGACACTACTTCCACATTTACCCATTCACACACACATTCACACACTATTGGGGGGGCTGCCATGGAAGGCGCTAACCAGCACCCATCAGGAGCAAGGGTGAAGTGTCTTGCTCAGGACACAACGGACATGACGAGGTTGGTACTAGGTGGGGATTGAACCAGGGACCCTCGGGTTGCACACGGCCACTCTCCCACTGCGCCACGCCTAATTAGTATGGATTTTTTGTCCCTAATTTTCATATTTTTATGTTTGTTGTATTTATGTCCTTTTTGTCCTTAAAACAATCAATAATTTATAGCAACATTGATTTTTTTTTCATTATTATTTTTGGAGAATTTATCTAAAAAATGGTGTTATTAGAGTCTACGATGCAACTTTTTCTTGTTGCATTTCACCTATTTGCTCTTTTATTCCACTTTTTAAAGTCTCAAAAATATAGATATATATATTTTAGTATTTTTAGAATGATGTGCTGCGGGCCGGTAAAACATTGGCTGCGGGCCGCAAATGGCCCCCGGGCCACACTTTGGACACCCCTAGTTTAGGCACTCCTACTTTTAGTACCTTGCTCAGGCCATTCTAAATATGTTATATGCGAGTTGTTTTTCGTCCACAGATCATTTGAAGCGGTCATCGGACTACATCTGCAATGGGAAGTGATACACAACTCCACCTGTATGCGGACGACACCGTCACCGGCTGCTTTTTGCTTGTCAGCAGCGTAAAAGGAACAGGTTTGAATGCTTGAGGAATAACAAAGCGGCTTCTCTCTTCCATTCTTTCTATTCCGAGGAAATTTGAAGAGCGAGGAACGTTGGATGATAATTGTACTGCAACTGTTTTTCTGGTACCGAAGACCTCTTGTTTATTCACCTGTCAAATTCAAGGGAATGCATCACGTGGAACAAACAAGACAACAACGATGTCGCCGGGCGTTTCTTTCCACAGTTTCTATCTACATTCCAGATTATGCCTCCTCACTTTCCTGAATGCCGATTCTGTTTTCTAATTCCCCAACATTCCTCAATTTGTCTTTGATGAAGTACAACATTAGAGACGGGGGAAGATAATATCAAAAACATGTAGGACTTTGGAATGCATGGAACTTTATATCACAAGACCTTTACACTGTTCATCATCATCTCTAAACAGGCCATCAAGACATGGCGAAATGCATTGGAGCTGGATAACACAAATGGCAATGAGGGAAGGAGCGACAAAAGGAAGTGGTAAAAGAAATATATATACTGTATGTTGGTATTACAAGGGAGCCTAAAAGTGGTCTGGTTGTTTTTCAGTCATTACAAAGCCATTAAGACAGAAGAATTTCAATTCTATCCCAGCTGTGATAAATTTCCCATTTGTTTGTTTTTTTATTTGTCTTGTGTTTCTTTTATTATTTTTTTATTTGCCAACAAGGCCTTAACATGTACCGTATTTTTCAGACTATAAGTCGCAGTTTTTTTTCATAGTTTGGCCGGGGGTGTGCGACTTATACTCAGGAGCGACTTATGTGTGAAATTATTAACGCGTCGTAAAATATCAATATTATTTCGCTCATTCACATAAGGGACTAGACGTATAAGATTGGGATTTATCGATTAGGAGTGACAGATTGTTTGGTAAACGTATAGCATGTTCTATATGTTATAGTTATTTGAATGACTCTTACCATAATATGTTACGTTAACATACCAGCCACCTTCTCAGTTGGTTATTTATCCGTCATATGTTCACTATTTCTTTATTTATTTTAAATTTCCTTTCAAATGTCTATTCTTGGTGTTGGGTTTTATCGAATAAATATCCCCAAAAAATGCGACTTATACTCCAGTGCGACTTATGTTTTTTTCCTTCTTTATTATGCGTTTTCGGCGGGTGCGACTTATACTCCGGAGCAACTTATACTCCGAAAAATACGGTATGTTTTATTTTTAAGTGAAAGTGGACATTTTTTATTATTTTTTGTAACAAACTTTCTTCATGGAAATTTATATTTTTATTGTGTTCTATTGTTGGAGTCATTGTTTTGTTCCAGGCAAAGAGCCTCTCCCCTCTATTTTTGACAGCCATAGGATTATGAAATATAGATGAAATAGAGTATGAGCTAAGACAGTCGAGAGCACAACGGCGGTCGAGTAGAAATGTGTTGCCTCCGTCTGTCTTACTTCCCAATGATGTAACTCACTAATCATGCAGTACCAATGCAAAAGTCCTGGGCCACAATTAAATACACAAATGTATTACATTCTACTTGTTTTTATGTTTGCTAGTTCATACTGAGACAGTACAATTAATATATACTCTGAAGTTG
Source organism: Nerophis ophidion (assembly GCF_033978795.1). Classification (NCBI taxonomy): domain Eukaryota; kingdom Metazoa; phylum Chordata; class Actinopteri; order Syngnathiformes; family Syngnathidae; genus Nerophis; species Nerophis ophidion. The sequence continues at coordinate 74,443,351 of NC_084616.1, read as the reverse complement.
AATACAATCTTTTCAATTAAGCTTGTTCTAATTGCAAGACAGTTTCCAAATTAAGTAATCTGCTCGTAAAACCTTTATTAGGTCACATTTTTACATTCTTTAAATTGCTGTCACTGGCTCCAAATTACATTTTTTAAACCAAAAAATATGTACATTGGGGCTGCAACGATTAGTCGACATAATGAACGTCAATTATAAAAATTAATCCACAAAGATTTGATACTGTTGATGAGCCGCTTGATAAAATTTAAATTGATGGACTGCCAAGAATGTTCATGTTTACACTTTTATTGCTTCAGGTAAATAATTGCAGCTAATAACCTTAACAGTACTGGATTAAAAAATAATTTTTAAATTTGTGGCGCTTAAGTCCTGCCAAACAGAGCAAGCAACGCAGGGGCCCTATAATAAGTCTTGTTTTTTTCTCACTCCCAAAAAAAAGAACCCATACAATTTCAAAAGATATGCTGAATTTAAACTTCAGTCTGTCTACAATCATTCCCAAACTGCATAAAAGTTATTTTCCAAATATGCTCTAAATGGGTTTCGCGGCGTTGTAGGCAAATTTGCATACATTGTGTAAAATTGTTACTTTTTGATGCTGTAACTTTCTCCAAAAATTATTTTTCTTAGTTAAACTGAAATGTTGGAAAAGACTTGCTCCAATATTTAATGCACGAAGTTGACTGTTGTTTTTGTTTTTCTTGGATTACAGTTGAACTTTCAATAATAGGTTTTGAAAATGTGTTATAATCAAAATGCAGACTAATTGTGTGCATCAGATCATAAGCAACAATCGTTTGACTTGTCGACTAATCAAAGAAATAATCGCTGACTAGTCCACTATTAATATAATCACATTTTAATTTATATAGCCCTCAATCATTGTTTGGCACCCTAGAGCATATGTTACTAATAGGGGTCGGGAACCTTTTGGGCTGAGAGAGCCCTGAAAGCCAAATATTTTAAAATGTATTTCCGTGAGAGCCGTATAATATTTTTTAACACTGACTACAACTAAATGCGTGCATTTTTTTGTAAGACCAACATTTTTAGAGTATAATAAGTCTCTTGTTCTTTTTGATAACATTGTTATTCTGAAGCTAACCGATAATATATAAAATACTTCTTACCATGAATGTGACTTCTAGAAAACGGACGGATGGATTAAAATGCATGAGAATGTTTTATGGGGCAGCATGGCGTAGTGGGTAGAGCGGCCGTGCCAGAAACCTGAAGGTTGCAGGTTCGCTCCCCACCTATTGACATCCAAATCGCTGCCGTTGTGTCCTTGGGAAGGACACTTCACCCTTGCCCCCTTGAATGAATGAATGAATGAATGATTGGTGGTGGTCGGAGGGGCCGTAGGCGCAGACTGGCAGCCACGCTTCAGTCAGTCTACCCCAGGGCAGATGAGGCTACAGATGTAGCTTACCACCACCAGGTGTGAATGAATAATGGCTTCCAACTTCTCTGTGAGCGCTTTCAGTATCTAACAATAAAAACACGCGATATAAATCTAATCCATTATTATTATTTATTATTATATTTTGAAGGTTATTTTTAACACCCCCCCACGACCCGAACGGGACAAGCGGTAGAAAATGGATGAAATACCAGCGGAATTATTCATTACCTATCGTGTTAAGCAATGTCAGCTAAGATTTATCTGAGAGCCAGATGCAGTCATCAAGAGAGCCACATCTGGCTCGAGAGTCATAGGTTCCCTACCCCTGTAATAGTGGCTCAAGGGAACATCCATCTGTCCATTTAACTAATAAACATCTATTTGTCACAATGAGAATGAAATGATTGGCGTTCAAGGCTGTCAATCACGACTGCCTTGCACTGCCATGCAATCATGTAGCGAGCGCCCACACACACAAAAGCATCCCCGGAGATGGGAAACCAAAATTTGCAGTAACGTCTGACGAAAAAAAAGACTGGACAGTGAAGTACGATTTCAGTAAATATCAGTTTCAGTATTAAGGATGTGTTTTATTCCAGTTGAACATGCAAGTAAAATCACCACGGGGCGGTATAGTTCGGTTGGTAGAGTGGCCGTGTCAACGTGAGGGTTCCAGGTTCGATCCCAGCTTCCGTCATCCTAGTCACTGCTGTTGTGTCCTTGGGCAAGACACTTTACCCACCTTCTCCTAGTGCCACCCACACTGGTTTAAATGTAATTTAGATAATTGGGTTTCACTATGTAAAGTGTTTTGAGTCACTAGAGAAAAAGCGCTATATAAATATAACTTACTTCACAGCGCTTTTCCAAACACTGCGTTTAAAAGTATTGCTATATTGTTCCTTTGATGTGCATGTGTATCAATGGGTTGACATGGTTAAAACTAGAAGGAGTCTTGTTCTGTATATTGTACAGTATTTTGTATTTCTATAGTGTTTTGTTTCTAAGCGCAGTCAAGGCGTTGAGGGGTTCCGGTTTGGTGGCCGCAGGATTAGGTCTCTGCTTTTTGCAGATGATGTGGTCCTGATGGCTTCATCTGGCCGGGATCTTCAGCTCTCACTGGATCGGTTCGCAGCAGAGTGTGAAGCGAACGGAATGAGAATCAGCACCTCCAAGCCCGAGTCCATGGTTCTCGCCCGGAAAAGGGTGGAGTGCCATCTCCGGGTTGGGGAGGAGACCCTGCCCCAAGTGGAGGAGTTCAAGTACCTAGGAGTCTTGTTCACGAGTGAGGGAAGAGTGGATCGTGAGATTGACAGGCGGATCGGTGCGGCGTTTTCAGTAATGCGGACGTTGTATCGATCCGTTGTGGTGAAGAAGGAGCTGAGCCGGAAGGCAAAGCTCTCAATTTACCGGTCAATCTACGTTCACATCCTCACCTATGGTCATGAGCTTTGGGTCATGACCGAAAAGATAAGATCACGGGTACAAGCGGCCGAAATTAGTTTCCTCCGCTGGGTGGCGAAGGGTGAGAAGCTCTGCCATCCGCTGCTCCTTCACATCGAGAGGAGCCAGATGAGGTGGCTCGGGCATTTGGTCAGGATGCCACCCGAACGCCTCCCTAGGGAGGTGTTTAGGGCACGTCCAACGGGTAGGAGGCCACGGGGAAGACCCAGGACACGTTGGGAAGACTATGTCTCCCGGCTGGCCTGGGAACGCCTCGAGATCCCCCGGGAAGAGCTAGACGAAGTGGCTGAGGAGAGGGAAGTCTGGGCTTCCCTGCTTAGGCTGCTGCCCCCACGACCTGACCTCGGATAAGCGGAAGATGATGGATGATGATTGCTTATTTTTATTGAATAGTAGTCTAATTCAATTGTTAGTTTTTTTTTCCTTTATTACCTTTTGTGTTATTTATTTTACCCCATATTTGTTCCCACTACTGCACCTTGAGTTGGAGTCTTTAATCTCCATCCATCCATCCATTTTCTACCGCTTATTCCCTTTCGGGGTCGCGGGGGGCGCTGGCGCCTATCTCAGCTACAATCGGGCGGAAGGCAGGGTACACCCTGGACAAGTCGCCACCTCATCGCAGGGCCAACACAGATAGACAGACAACATTCACACTCACATTCACACACTAGGGACAATTTAGTGTTGCCAATCAACCTATCCCCAGGTGCATGTGTTTGGAAGTGGGAGGAAGCCGGAGTACCCGGAGGGAACCCACGCATTCACGGGGAGAACATGCAAACTCCGCACAGAAAGATCCCGAGCCTGGATTTGAACCCAGGACTGCAAGAACTTCGTATTGTGAGGCAGACGCACTAACCCCTCTGCCACCGTGAAGCAGTCTTTAATCTCGTTATATGCAAATATAATGACAATAAAGTCCATTCTATTCTATTCTAAGGAGGGCAGGTAATATTGCTTGTGACTCGAGCAAATGCAAACTCCCTTTGGAGAGCCAGTGACTTACAGCAACAGTAGCTATAACAGTCCAAGTTTAGAAAAACAATATGTGGAACTCGAAATTATACGACTTGAAAGGGAATTTGACACAGGTTCCAATGTTAAGTTAATTGTCTTAATATGTCCAAATGACTGCTGTGAAAAACGACTAACCACAAAGCTAGTGGTGGCCTAAGACTTTTGCACACGACTGCTGGAGTGAGACTGTGGCCTAATCATTTGAATATAAACATAGGAAGACCACAGCTCACAATAACACCGCCCATGTCCTGGTTGACCAATAATATTGGAACATTGTAGCCAGGAGTCCTTACCGGAGCCCAGAGCACTGCAGGGCACCAGAAACACCCTCTGGACTTGGCATCATCACCTGGGAATCTCTTGGATGAACACGATCAGTCTCACATCCGCCATCATCATCATCGTGTATCAGCATGTGTCTCCACACGTGCGCGGCGCACATGAAAGCACACTTTAAAATGGTGTCAAGGAGGGGAAAAAAAAAAAAACAAGGAACCAAAAAAAAAAAAAATCACTTTTTCTTTTTTACACTTTTTCATTTTCTATCACCTCTGACTGACCTGCAACCTCCCCCAGTTGTCATGGAAACTACTCAGGTCAGTGTTCTCCCCACCGCCAACCTCCTTGCTGATGATGCTCCTGCAATGCATTGTGGGATCCGTGCTTTGCTACTTCACACAACAATGTGCAGTACCGTCAAGGCCAAACATGACAACTAGAAACACTTCTGTTGTAAGTTGTCTACGTGTGAACGTTTGCCGGGGACCTTCGCATGCTGCCCGGTGTCAACTAAAAAAAAAAAAAAAAAGGAAGAAAAACCTCAACGTCACCTCTATATTGTTCTGTTCCTAACGTTTGTATGTATGAGTGTGGCAGTTCTGTATGTATGTGTCAAAGAAAACAGTTTAATCATCAGCCAGACGTATGGCAGGCGGGGCTAAAAGGCGACCTTTCATCTCCATTCGTTCTATGCAATTAATCACATTTGGTAAAAAAAATGTTTAAAAAAAATACACAAATACAACCAAATGAGGCGAATCATGGGGGAAAGTCTCAATCACTTGCTATCATGTTGTTTTGACATTGTTTATATTGCGCAACGTAAACTGAGGGTATTTGTTTGTGTTAATAATGGTTGGTTTAGGGCAGGGGTCACCAACGTGACAGGTCCCCTGTTGGCCTGTTCTAAAAATAGCTCAAATAGCAGCACTTACCAGTGAGCTGCCTCTATTTTTTAAATTTTATTTATTTACTAGTAAGCTGGTCTCGCTTTGCTTGACATTTTTAATTCTAAGAGAGACAAAACTCAAATAGAATTTGAAAATTCAAGAAAATATTTTAAAGTCTCGGTCTTCACTTGTTTAAATAAATTCATTTATTTTTTTACTTTGCTTCTTATAACTTTCAGAAAGACAATTTTAGAGAAAAAATACAACCTTAAAATGATTTTAGGATTTTTAAACACATATACCTTTTTACCTGTTAAATTCCTTCTTCTTCTTTCCTGACAATTTAAATCAATGTTCAAGTATTTTTTTTTGTTTTTATTGTAAAGAAAAATAAAAAATGTTTAATTTAGTTCTTGATTTTAGCTTCTTTTTTTGGACGAGGAATATTTGTGAAATATTTCTTCAAACTTACTATGATTAAAATTTAAAAAAATATATTCTGGCAAATCTAGAAAATCTTTAGAATCAATATTAAATCTTATTTTAAAGTCTTTTGAATTTCTTTTAAAATTAATGTTCTGGAAAATCTAGAAGAAATTTGTCTTTGTTAGAAATATAGCTTGGTCCAATTTGTTATATATTCTAACAAAATGCAAATTGGATTTTAACCTCTTTAAAACATGTCATCAAAATTCTAAAATTAATCTTAATCAGGAAAAATTACTAATGATGTTCCATAAATTCTTTTTTAATTTTTTTCAAAAAGATTCGAATTGGCTAGTTTTTCTCTTCTTTTTTCCAATTGAATTTTGAATTTTAAAGAGTCGACATTGAAGATAAACTATGTTTCAGAATTTAAATTTTTTCCTGTTTTCTCCTCTTTTAAACCGTTGGATTTTAACCTATTTAAAACATGTCATCAAAATTCTAAAATTAATCTTAATCAGGAAAAATTACTAATGATGTTCCATAAATTATTTTTGGAATTTTTTCAAAAAGATTCAAATTAGCTAGTTTTTCTTTTTTTTTTTTGGTTGAATTTTAAAGAGTGGAAATTGAAGATAAACTATGTTTCAAAATTTAATTTTCATTTTTTTCCTGTTTTCTCCTCTATTAAACCGTTCAATTAAGTGTTTTTTTATCATTTATTCTCTACAAAAAACCTTCCGTAAAAGGAAAAAAAATGTACGACGGAATGACAGACAGAAATACCCATTTTTATATATATATACACATACATCTTGATTGGATTATCCAGAGAATAGTGCTCGATACCGTGGTAGAGCGCAGTATGTAGGTGTGGGAAAAATCACAAGACTACTTCATCTCTACAGAACTGTTTCATGAAGGGATCCCTCAATCATCAGGAGATTTTTTTTTTTTGTGTGTCCTTGATCTCCTGATGATTGAGGGAACCTCTCATGAAACAGTTCTGTAGAGATGAAGTAGTCTTGTGATTTTTCCCACACCTACATATATATACACATATGTATTTATTAAAGGTAAATTGAGCAAATTGGCTATTCCTGGCAATTTATTTAAGTGTGTATCAAACTGGTAGCCCTTCACATTAATCAGTACCCAATAAGTAGCTCTTGGTTTCAAAAAGGTTGGTGACCCCTGGTTTAGGGTGTGTTCATGTTTGATGGGAAATAGGAGCTTTGGGTGTTTTAAGGTTGGACACAAAAGGCTCCGTTGATAACAGAATATATTACTAACAGTTGGGATTAATTTATAGTTGAGATATTTATTCAGAAAGATATTCCTATACACACATTTATATATAAATATAGAGAAATAAACTTTATACAGATTATAGCAGGGATGGGAAACCTTTTTCCAAAAATGTCAGGAAAAAATGATGCATTGATCAAACAAAATGTTTGTTATCATATTGTGATCACTTGCGGGCTTTTTATTGGCCGCATGTTTCCCACCCCTAGATTACAGAATATACGTATTCTGCTCAGGGGCCGATGGCTATATGACTCAAAATACAACCTACTGTAGTGATGATCTGCCTGAATGTTTACTTCTTTCAGATATGTCCAAGATGGTTTTTAGAGAAGCACATGTGATACCATTTGCAGAAAGAATGCATACAGTATTACTGCGGGCCACTTGTCAAACACGCCAATAACTACAATATAAAAGGAAAACAAATATTTTGTTTTGTGTACAAATCACTTGAAAATGCCATAAAACAGGACAAAAAAATATTTTTGGTGCAATATTAATATATTTCAAATTTTATTTTATAATAAAAAATATAGGAATATAAAGCTATAGATTATTTCAGAAAGGAGCAAAGCAAGATTTACAGGAATGTAAAAATACTGGAAAGTATCTTTATTATAGCCTCATGTGGAGAAACACTAAAGGGGTCTTAAAATGGGTTTGTTTTGACCATAGATAGGCTCTTCATGGCTTGTGATAATTAAATATATGCTGATGTCCCCGCCATAAGATTTAATAGTTCTGTCTAAATGTTTTAGCTCAAGGTGACTTAAATAATTATGCATAAAGCAGCAAGGGCTTTTATCCGATAATAGGAGTTATTGAAGAAAGCCATTGAACCTATTGTGCACTCTGTGTGTCTATTTCTAGGAATAATAGTAAGAGACGTCACTTGAGGCCGCCAGTGGAGGAATTCACCAGTCCACACCATGTTGAAAGCACAAATGTAGACAAGGAATATCATATGGAGATCACATTTTCTTTGGAGCGAGCCAACCTCTAATATTCTCCATGCACTTGTAAACTGTTTTGAAGTGGAACGTTGGTAAAATAGAAAAAAGCTTTATTTTGGATAATTTATTGTAGTTTGAGGCCCTAAGAGGACACCAAGCCCTCTTTTGTCGTCATAGGTTTGCCTGCCTCAGCAATAATTGACCTGTTTGTCTTACATGTTAAAATCATACATGTACTTAAATACATTTAAATAATAACAACATTGTCCCTCTAAATTTTCAGCAAAAAAATTGACAAACATATATGTTTATACAGACATATGTTTCAATTATTATTGTTGTATTTAAATATATATTATAATTTTGGACAATAAATGTTGAGCATATAAAAGTTTTTTTTCTTACATTAAAAATCCATGAAACAAAAAATCTACAGGTACTCACGTAAAAATTATTTCAAAAATACATAATTTTTTTTTGTTTTGTACAATTTTGTATATTGTTTTTTGACTTAAAAAATAGATAAAGCTAAAATCCAATTTAACAGCTACTATAAATGGCACACAGTGTGTAAAAATTGCACTTTTAAGTTATTACACAAATTTTCCAGCCAGGTATAGATGGGGGGGGGAAATACTGCTGTCCAACAAATATCACATCCATTTATTTGATTTATTTTCAAAACAAAGACAGTTTTTTTTTAATTAAAAAACATAGGATATTTGTCACAACAAAATGTAAATGTGCAATTAAATTTTATTTTATTATTTTTCCCCCCTTCATGAAATAGGACATATGTAAATGTTGCTCTGAGATTTTGGACTGGGAATCCAAACCATTGGCAACATTCAGTTGTACAGTATGTAGGACATATCACTGTTTTAGAGAGAAATATCGAGAAGTGAAAAATATATGTATACAAATACAGATATATATGAGGAGGGACATTTAAGATAAGAAAGACAAAGAGAGGAAATAGCTATAAAATCATATTTTTGTTTATAATGATTGCAAAACTGCATGCATGAACTGAACCTGCCCTCACCCATTCTGAAACTCCGCCCACTCAAGCCCCTCCCATTGACCTTTCGAGCCACGTTGACATTCCACCTTGGGCTGCCAAGTTTGTTTTTTTTGTATTCTTACAAATTTCTCTCATTGTAAATAGCAGACGAGAGTCGGTCCGCCTGAGACGTGGACAACAACATGACAGACGTGTTCTTTTCGACATGTAAATGTCAGCAGCAGTCATGTTAACACACACAGGCACGAGCGGGGTGGGGGCCTTTTGCACACTGCACGGCAACATAAGCTGGAGCGTATGCAAGCCTGAGCCTCCTTACACCCCCAACATGTGCTTGTTTTGTGTATACAAACCACTTAACCAACAACAAGAGCTCATTTGAATAATAGCGGACAACAACTTGCATCACGTGCGTGGCTGGCTCGTGCCGACTGTTTTAAAATCATCTAAAAAAAAATATATCGTAATCTGATATTCAAGAAAAGAGAAACATATTGGTCTGTGTGGACTTTCTATAAATGTTGTGTTTGCAAAATGAGATGCCATCAAAAACAAAATGTTGGGGATTTCTTTTTTTTTTCTGGCTTCCATGTAAATTTTCAGGGGGTAAGGGGTAAATAACAAGGAGGGGGCCTGAAATGGACAATAAGTGTAAAAATATGAATAATAAACAAAAAAGATTGTGGAGATGAAAAAAGGAGCCTAATAAAGACAACGTGTTCAATTCACTGTTGTAAGTGCAATGAGCTAAACTTCCTGTTCTCCCTATTGTAAAACCTTGTGTATGTTTCCGTGTGTTCCTCCTGTAAATGGGTGTAGTAGACCTGGTGCATCATGCCATGTAATGTGATGAATGACAAATTATGACCTTCTCGATACGTTGCAATCAGGAAAAATTAAAGACAAAGACATAAAACTCTTGTCCCATTCTGGTGTGGTTTATTCAGCACTCGAGCAATCACAATTTACTTTGAGGATCGTGCAAAAGCCGACTAACAAGTGGTTTCATATTGCAGGGTTTCCCGCGGCGCTTTGTTTTTAAGGCGGCTGCTTTAACAACAAAGAGCCACCGCCTAAACCAGGGGTAGGGAACCTATGGCTCTAGAGCCAGATGTGGCTCCTTTGATGACTGCACCTGGCTCTCAGATAAATCTTAGTTGCCATTGCTTAACACGGTAAGTAATGAATAATTCCGCAGTGTCAAAAATAACATTCAAAATATAAAACATTCTCATGCATTTTAATCCATCCATCCGGTTTTTACCGCACCTGTTCAAGAAGTCGCATTAATGGTAAGAAGTATTTTATTTATTGTTGGTTAGCTTCAGAATAACAATGTTATTAAAAAGAATACAATACTTATTATACTCTAAACATGTTGGTGTTACTTAAAAGTACATGCATTTAGTTGTATTCAGTCTTAAAAAAAATGTTATATCGCTCTCACGGAAATACTTTTTAAAATATTTGTCTCGTATGGCTCTCTCAACCAAAAAAGGTTCCCGACCCCTGGCCTCAACTATCCATCCATCCATCCATTTTCTACCGCTTATTCCCTTTTGGGGTCGCGGGGGGTGCTGGCGCCTATCTCAGCTACAGTCGGGCGGAAGGCTGGGTACACCCTGGACAAGTCACCACCTCATCGCAGAGCCAACACAGATAGACAGACAACATTCACACTCACATTCACACACTAGGGCCAATTTAGTGTTGTCAATCAACCTATCCCCAGGTGCATGTCTTTGGAGGTGGGAGGAAGCCGGAGTACCCGGAGGGAACCCACGCAGTCACGGGGAGAACATGCAAACTCCACACAGAAAGATACCGAGCCTGGATTTGAACCCAGGACTGCAGGACCTTCGTATTGTGAGGCAGACGCACTAACCCCTCTGCAACCGTGAAACCTCCCAGCCTGGCCTCAACTAAAGTCTTAAAAAAAAAAAAATTCAGAGTGGTAACAGCCAATTAGCAGTAAGTACTCAGAGCTCACGGCAGATGCAGGTAGAGAGGAGAGACGTTACAGGTTAGCAGAAAGGTGAAGCGGACTCTCCCCAAATGATAATAAACACCTCCCAGTCAACTACCAGCAACATCACTATGAGCCTCGTATATTGCCATTCAGCTTACTGAGCCGTGGAGAGACACCACCTTGACTAACGAATTCTGGTTGGAAACACTGTATTGTATACTGGGAGAAATGACACCCCTTCTTAACTGTCTATGTGACGTCAAGGCTTGGTTAGCCCAGAATTTTTTAATAATGAATGAGGGAAAAACGGAAATTTTAGTTTTTGTTCCGGCCCTCACTGACTTGGGACCATTGCAAAATGATGTGCGTCCCAAAGTCACCAGCCTTGGCGTCACTATAGACAGCGAATTTAAACTAGACAAATAAGTCAATGGCGTTTTAAAATCGTGTTTTTATCACCTTCGTCTTTTAGTAAAGGTTAAACCGTTTTTATCTTTTAACCTTTTTGAACAAGTCGTGCATGCTTTTATTTCAAGTGGCCTGGACTACTGCAATGCACTTTATGCTGGCATTAGCCAAAAAGCTCTCTCCCGGTTGCAGTTAGTCCAGAACGCGGCAGCAGGACTTTTAACAGGGGCCAGGAAACGCCAGCATATAACCCCAATTCTTCAGAGTTTGCACTGGCTCCCTGTTCATTTTAGAATTGATTTTAAAACATTGCTGTTTGTTTTTAAATCTTTACATGGACTGGCACCTCAATATATCTCGGACCTCATCCAAATTTACATTCCTGCGCGCGCTCTGAGGTCCGAGAGCCAGCTCCAGGTCGTGGTGCCCAAGACCAGACTTAAAACCAGGGGAGACAGGGCTCTGGAACACTCTGCCCCTCCATGTTCAAACTGCTTCCACAGTGGAGTGTTTTAAGTCTCGTCTTAAGACCCACTTTTATTCTTTGGCTTTTAACACTACGTGAGTTGTGTGGTCCTTTGTCCTCTGTGTTTTTTATACACTTTGATTTCTATTTTACTGTTTTAATTGATTTTACCCTTTAAAATAGTTTTTAATCATATTTGTTTTTATATTGTTTTTATTGGTTTTATATTTATTTATTTTTTGTTTTTATTCAGTCATTGGTGGAGCATAATATATATATGTATATATATATATATATATATATATATATATATATATATATATATATATATATATATATACATACTTTTTTTATTTTATTTTATTTATTTTTTTACAATTGTTTTTAACATGGCTGTGCAGCACTTTGGAAACATTGTTGTTTAAATGTGCTATATAAATAAAGTGGGTTGGATTGGATTGAAATGTAAACTTAATAAAATGATAAATAAATGATAAATGGGTTGTACTTGTATAGCGCTTTTCTACCTTCAAGGTACTCAAAGCGCTTTGACACTACTTCCACATTTACCCATTCACACACACATTCACACACTGATGGAGGGAGCTGCCATGCAAGGCGCTAACCAGCACTAGAGATGCGCGGATAGGCAATTATATCATCCGCATCACCAAAATCGTCATCCACCCGCCGTTCACCCGAACCAACATTTTATCAGGACCGTACCCGCCCGCCAAATTACATCAGAGGTTGGCCACCTTTACCACTCACGGAGCTACTTAAAACTGTTTCACAGAGTAATGAAGTCAATTGGGGCCGCTAACGTTCTCGCGACTATTCAATAGCGTTCATCCTGATGACATTGCCTTTGTCACCTTCAACAACATGTACGAACCGATTGTTGATACAACAACATGTTGTGTGCAGCTTCCGCAATCACACGTATGAGATTGAAAGGCATACTGGGTGATACAGAGTACACTGATGGCTGTGATATAAACAACTTTAACACTTACTAATATGCGCCACGCTATGAAGCCACACAATACAAGATTGACAAACACATTTCTGCCCTTTGTATTCATGACACTTCCTGAATACATTTTACACCCCCCACCTTACCGACGAAGTCAGGAAGTTTCATGAATACAAAGGATTATGGGTATTTGTTGTGTTGCGTTTATGTTGTGTTACTGTGAGGATGTTCTCCCGAAATGTGTTTGTCGTCCTTAATTGGTGTGGCTTCACAGCGTGGCGCATATTACTAAGAGTGTTAAAATTGTTTATATCACAACCATTAGTGTACTCTGTGTCACCCAGTATGCCTTGCAGTCGTGTGCGTGTTGCCGCGGAAGCCACACACAACATGATGCTGGACTCACAAGCACATCGTACATGTTGCAGTAGGCGACAAAGCCAATGGCTTCATAGCATGCACTAGTATTTAATATCTGGGTGACTGCCGGCAGTCATTCCAGAGAATAATAGCGTCTCCTGTTGTCTTTTTCGCTTTATGACACGGGTCTTAAATGGCTCTTTAATGGCAAAGGATACCGATTCCAGAACATTGTATATCAAATATCTCCGGATGGTACAACCGCCACCCGCCCGAATCTAATTAAAATCAATTTTTTCTTCATGTCAACCGCCCGACCAGCGGCACTCCGCGAATGAGACCGCAAACCGCGCATCTCTAACCAGCACCCATCAGGAGCAAGGGTGAAGTATCTTGCTCAGGACACAACGAGGTTGGTACTAGGTGGGGATTGAACCAGGGATCCTCGGGATGAGCACGGACACTCTCCCACTAAGGATATACTTTGTCAACTAGGGTTGTCTGGTATACCGGTACTAGCATAGTATCACGGTACTAATGAATCAAAAACGGTACTATACTATGTTTGAAAAGTACCGGTTCGCCATGTTTATTTATTTTCTTTACAGGCATTACGGCGCATCATCACGTCATGACATTCCTGGTTTTACGAGCAGAGGAGCATGTTCGGCAGCGCACAATCACAGAGTACTAACAAGCAGACACAGTGTGTGGACAGAAAAGGGAGAACGGACTCATTTTGGCTTAAAAACTAACGATAAAGGTGAAGCTATAACACTGAAACGCCCTCAGGAAGAGGTGCTTTAAAAGATGGCTTGCGAGTTAGCGGCTAATGTCTATCCGCAGTCTGCAGTGTTTTAGCTTCTTCTAAATCAATAATCCTCGCCTCCATGGCGACAAATAAAGTGAGTTGTTTTTTTTACAAGTATCATCCCTGCAGGACGAGGAATTGCTAAACATGCTTCACTACACACCGTAGGAGGATACGATAGCTCACCGGTGTCACAATGTAAACAAACGCCATAGGTGGATTAACACCTGACATCCACTGCAATGATAGCAAGTACAAGAGCGTATTTAGTCATATGATCACATGAAAATATTTTTTCTTTAAAAAAAAAAAATCATATCATATTTATAAACTCAGGAAATACGTCCCTGGACACATGAGAACTTAAATGATGACCAATGTATGATCCTGTAACTACTTGGTATCGGATCGATACGTAAATTTGTGGTATCATCCAAAACTAATGTAAAGTATCCAAACAACAGAAGAATAGTTTTTTTTTAATAACATTTTAACAGAAGTGTAGATAGAACACGTTAAAATGCAAAATAAGCAGATATTAACAGTAAATGAACAAGTAGATTTATAATATTTGTTACAGCTTGGTTCTCATAATTTTGACAAAATAATAGAATGGGAAACGACAAAATATGTTATTGCATATGCCAGCAGACTAATTAGGAGTCTTTGTCTGCGGCATAGCTCGGTTGATAGAGTGGCCATGCCAGCAACGTGATGGTTGCAGGTTCGATTCCCGCTTCCGCCATCCTAGTCACTGCCGTTGTGTCCTTGGGCAAGACACTTTACCCACCTGCTCCCAGTGCCAACCACACTGGTTTAAATGTAACTTAGATATTGGGTTTCACTATGTAAAGCGCTTTGAGTCACTAGAGAAAAGCGCTATATAAATATAATTCACTTCACTTATTTACTACTAAAAGACAAGTTGTCTAGTATGTTCACTATTTTATGTAAGGACAAAAATGTTCTTCTATTGTAATAAGAAACAGATGTTTAATGTACTCTAAGATTTTTTTGTTAAAATATCAATCAATCAATGTTTACTTATATAGCCCTAAATCACGAGTGTCTCAAAGGGCTGCACAAACCACAACACAAACCACTACGACATCCTCGGTAGGCCCACATAAGGGCAAGGAAAACTCACACCCAGTGGGACGTCGGTGACAATGATGACTATGAGAACCTTGGAGAGGAGGAAAGCAATGGATGTCGAGCGGGTCTAACATGATACTGTGAAAGTTCGATCCATAATGGATCCAACACAGTCGCAAGAGTCCAGTCCAAAGCGGATCCAACACAGCAGCAAGAAAATTAAAATAAAAATAAAAATAAAAAATAAAAATAAAAATAAAGCCCATCCATCCATCCATTTTTCTACCGCTTGAATTATAAAACATGTTTTTGGTTCCCTTTCTTTAGGGAACCAAAATTTAAAAAATAAAATGAAACTTTGCCTAAAAGTCAATATTTTAATTGTTCAGATATGGTCAATTTCCTTTCTACTTTAAAACAATAATGTTAAAGGCCTACTGAAACCCACTACGCAGTCTGATAGTTTATATATCAATGATGAAATATTAACATTGCAACACATGCCAATACGGCCTTTTTAGTTTACTAAATTGCAATTTTAAATTTCCTGCAAAGTGCTTTGTTGAAAACGTCGCAGTATGATGATGCGTATGATGACGCGTGCGTTTCACATCTCGGGTTGTAGCGGACATTATTTTCCAGCCCGATCCAAGCTATAAGTAGTCTGCTTTAATCGCATAATTACACAGTATTCTGGACATCTGTGTTGCTGAATCTTTTGCAATTTGTTCAATTAATAATGGAGAAGTCAAAGTAGAAAGATGGAGGTGGGAAGCTTTTAGCCTTTAGCCACACAAACACACGGTGTTTCCTTGTTTAGAATTCACGAATGTGAAGCTTTACTATGGATCAGAGCGGTCAAGCGAAGATGGATCTCGACCAAATGTCAACCGGCAGTTTTCGGTGAGAAAATTGTGGCAATAAGTCAGGTCTTACCGGAGACACCAGCGGAGCTTCGTCCTGCTGCAGCGCGTGACTTCCCTCAGAGACTCTGGCCGTCAACACACCCGTGGCCACACCCCTCCGACTTTAGGTACTGTATAATCTCACTAAAATAATAGGCAGATAAGGAATTTATCCTAGGAAATGTGTCTAATAACATCTGAAATCGCTTATTTTTTTTTTTAGTCCTTCACTCTAAATTTCCTCATCCACGAATCTTTCATCCTCGCTCAAATTAATGGGGAAATTGTCGCTTTCTCGGTCCAAATTGCTCTCGCTGCTGGTGGCCATGGTTGTAAACAATATGAGGATGTGAGGAGCCCTACAACCTGTGACGTCACACGCACATTGTCTGCTACTTCCGGTACAGGCAAGGCTTTTTTATTAGGGACCAAAAGTTGCAAACTTTATCGTCGATGTTCTCTACTAAATCCTTTCAGAAAAATACGGCAATATCGCAAAATGATCAAGTATGACATAGAATGGACCTGCTATCCCCGTTTAAATAAGAACATCTCATTTCAGTAGGCCTTTAAAGTACCAGACATTGTCACACACACACTACGTGTGGTGAAATTTGTCCTCTGCATTTGACCCATCCCCTTGATCACCCCCTGGGAAGTGAGCGGAGCAGTGGGCAGCAGACGTGGGTAGTAACGCGCTACATTTACTCCGTTACATCTTCTTGAGTAACTTTTGGGATAAATTGTACTTCTAAGAGTAGTTTTTATGCAACATACTTTTACTTTTACTTGAGTATATTTATAGAGAAGAAACACTACTTTTACTCAGCTCCATTTATCTGCAATCAGCTCGCTACTCGCTACTTTTTTTTTTATCGATCTATTAATGCACGTTTTGTTTGTTTTGATTTTGTCAGAGACGCATTCAAAGTAGGATCTACGCATGCCTGCGTTTCACCAATCACATGCAGTCACTGGTGACGTTGGACCAATCAAACGGAGCCAGGTGGTCACGTGACCGTCACACGTAGAACCTGACATGTGGAAAAACGTATTAGGGTGTTATCCTTTAATTGGTCAACTGTACGGAATATGTACTGTACTGTGCAATCGACTAATAAAAGTATCAATCAATCAATCAAAAGTGTAAAGGAAAAAAGACACTTTTTATTTCAATCGTACTTCCCGTCAAAAGCCTAAAGACTGATCGCACAGTTTCTGTCTTCACAATAAAAGTGCCGCTCCATCGCGCCTGCGCTAAAAAAATAAGAGTCTCCGAAAGCCAGCGCAAACAAACTAGCAAACTACGGAGTTTGCCGCCAATGAATTTCTTGTAAAGTGTATAAAAACGAATATGGAAGCTGGACAAATAAGATGCCAAAAAAAAACGACTTTCATGATGTATTAGACATGAAGGAGGAACTTTTTTTCTCCTCCATCTGAAAACCGGGACGTTATCAGCACTACTGTCTGATTCCAATCAATGCAAGTCATCAGAATCAGGTAATCCACCAACTTATATTCTTGTCTTCATGAAAGATAGGAATCTATACGTTAAACATGCATGTATTTTCATTAAAACACCTTTAACATGTGAACAAAAACGGCAAAATAAATAAATATAAATTATATACTGTATACATAAAGGTATATATATATATATATATATATATATATATATGTATATATATGTGTGTGTGTGTGTGTGTGTGTGTGTGTGTGTGTGTGTGTGTGTGTGTGTATGTATATTTATATATGAGGTAGATCACCTCGACTTGATCATTTATTAAGTAATTGATTAACGTTGAAAAACTTGTTCGGGTGTTACCATTTAGTGGTCAATTGTATGGAATATGTACTGTACTGTGCAATCTACTAATAAAAGTTTTAATTAATCAATCAATCAATCAATCAATCAATCAATGCTTACTGAGCCTATGGTGCTGTTAAGTTATTGTGGCTCAATTTTCCTTAATTTTTTTTTATTTTAATGTATTATTTAATTTATAATATTGTTTTAGTTGCTTAAGAGATATTCCTGGCTCTGAATTTGTTCATTGCAATTTTTATGTTTTTGTGCATTATTTGTTGCCGTAATCATTAAACGATCAGGTTACTCATCAGTTACTCAGTACTTGAGTAGTTTTTTCACAACATACTTTTTACTTTTAATCAAGTAAATATTCGGGTGACTACTCCTTACTTTTACTTGAGTAATAAATCTCTAAAGTAACAGTACTCTTACTTGGCTACTCTACCCACCTCTGGTGAGCAGCAACGGTATCGCGCCCAGGAATCATTTTATGGTGATTTATATGCACACTGAATGTGTGACAACAATGACATTTTTCAATGTTATTCATTTCTTTGACAAGCAATTTAATTATGGTCATACGCTTGTTTGCTCAGGGCTATGATTTCAATACTATTGAAGATCTTTGCTCCTTCTCAACTCTGTGGTAATATTATTTTCACAAAATGCAACTAATTGTACTTTAATGTTAAATCTTACTTGTGAAAAGTAATCCCACGATTCCTATTTTCCACAGTACGCTCATTTGAGCAGGAAAACGCTGAACACCAGCCCGTTTTTTACCTGTCAACTGTCAGTTTAGGCTGCTAGCAGGATCCTCATCACCACTTCAAGATGGCGGCCCAATTTCTCGCGTCACAGCAGCCAATGCTGTGTCTACTTAATAGATGTCTATGAGTTGAAGTAACGCTGTATATTGACATGTAGTTTCTATAGTATATTCCTTTGGGAAAATATTTTAATATTTTACTACGTATACCACAATATGTATGTCCATAAACATTCATGTAATGCGTTCAACATTGCAATTAGCAGTTAGCTTACCTGTTGTGTGAACGCGGCCAGTAAGGAAAGAACTGACACGTCTTCTGCCGGCGTAACGATTCCTAAGGACGGTTATGACAACAAGCATTATCTACAACTTAAATCACCTTTCTAAAGTTAAAATACTACAATTATCCTCAACATTTCACTTGAGGTGACACACCGGCCGGCGTTGATTGACGTCTGTGAAGTTGCCACGGCCAAATGTATCCCTCCGCGTGGCCACTGCACTGTTTCAGCTTGTGGGTGGAACTATTTGATTGGCGGAAGAGCCGCATCACATACTTTAACTGGGTATAGTTTTTAATCCTAAATCAGGGGTGTCCAAACTTTATCTACTGAGGGCCGCACACTGAAAAATCAAAGCAAGCGGGGGACATTTTGATAATCTTTATTTTAAAAAAACAATTCAACATATGTATAAAAAATATAAATGTCGGCCTCCACTCAGGTTTGATCCTAGGGATCCCAAAGCGTTTTGGTCAAAAAAACATTAAAAATGTGTCATTATTAAGTATTATTTTTTTATTATTATTCAAATTTTGAAAAACTAGATCAGGGGTCACCAACGCGCCAGGTAGCCCATAAGGACCAGATGAGTCGCCCGTTGGCCTGTTCTAAAAATAGCTCAAATAGCAACACTTACCAGTGAGCTGTCTGTATTTTTTAAATTGTATTTATTTACTAGCAAGCTGGTCTCGCTTTGCTCGACATTTTTAATTCTAAGAGAGACAAAACTCAAGTAGATTTTGAAAATCCAAGAAAATATTTTAAAGACTTGGTCTTCACTTGTTTAAATCAATTACTTTTTTTTTTTTTAACTTTTCTTCTTATAACTTTCAGAAAGACAATTTTAGGGAAAAAATACAACCTTAAAAATGACTTTAGGATTTTTAAACATATACATTTTTATCTTTTAAATTCCTTCCTCTTCTTTCCTGACAATTTAAATCAATGTTCAAGTACATTTATTTTTTTATTGTAATGAATAATAAATACATTTTAATTTAATTCTTCATTTTAGCTTCTGTTTTTTTGACAAAGAATACTTGTGAAATATTTCTTCAATCTTATGATTAAAATTCAAAAAAATTATTCTGGCAAATCTAGAAAATCTGTAGAATCAAATTTAAATCTTATTTCAAAGTCTTTTGAATTTTTTTTAACATGTTTTTTGTTCTGGAAAATCTAGAAGAAATAATGATTTGTCTTTGTTAGAAATATAGCTTGGTCAAATTTTGTATATATTCTAACAAAGTGCAGATTGGATTTGAACCTATTTAAAACATGTCATCAAAATTATAAAATTAATCTTAATCAGGAAAAATGACTAATGATGTTCCATAAATTCTTTTTTGAATTTCTTCAAAAAGATTCAAATTAGCTAGTTTTTCTCTTTTTTTTTGGTTGAATTTTAAAGAGTGGAAATTGAAGATAAACTATGATTCAAAATTTAATTTTCATTTTTTTCCTGTTTTCTCCTCTTTTAAACCGTTCAATTAAGTGTTTTTTTCATAATTTATTCTCTACAAAAAAACCTTCCGTAAAAGGAAAAAAAAATGTACGACAGAATGACAGACAGAAATACCCATTTTTATATATATATTAAAGGTAAATTGAGCAAATTGGCTATTTCTGGCAATTTATTCAGGTGTGTATCAAACTGGTAGCCCTTCGCATTAATCAATACCCAAGAAGTAGCTCTTGGTTTCAAAAAGGTTGGTGACCCCTGCTCTAGATCAACATTAGGTCTATCTGTCAATACAATGATTTTAAAGATTTAAGTTTTATGATTTAAGTTTTTTTATGGAAAAATCACAAAATATGCAAATTATTTTCACCTAATGATTTTTTTAAGTGGAATATTTTGAGATTTTATAATAATTGGAGCATTAAAAAGGCAAATAACTCATAATTCCATTGATTTTAATTCATTATTCTTTTTTATCAATAACACTCAAAAACAAATCACACTAAATTTATTGGGATCCAAAAGTGTCCTACTCATTAAAGTGTTAGAAAATAAATTATACATTTTTTTTACTGTTTACTTTTAACAAAATAACCTCGAGATCAACTTAAGATCTATCTGTTATTTATAAGTTTTATTGTTGTTTGTTTGTTCATTTTAGGCCCTTCTTTAAAAAAAAACTGCTCAGTTTTTTATATGGCAAAACACAAAATATGCAACATTTTCCCCCAAAAATATCTCAAAGTGGAAAATTTAACGTGACGTAATTGAAGCCTTGAACAGGTCAATAATTCATAATGACATTGATTTTGATTCATTATTATTTTTTAAAGAAACAGCCTGCATGGCAGCTTTGTGTTATTAGAATAAATATTGCAACATTTTCTTGTAACATTTCACCCATTTGCTCCTTAATATCACTCTTTACGTTGTAAAAATTTTTCAATCGTATTTTCTAAATGTGCCGTAGGGCCGTTGAAAAATTACATGTGGGCCGCAAATGGCCCCCGGGCCGCACCTTGGACACCAATGTCCTAAGTGCACAATGCATTAGTAAAAATGATAGCCAAATATGTGGTATGAATTGTTTTAAGGATATAGAAAGTGTTTCTGAGTGTGTGTGAATGTTACATGGAGGGCTTATTTGAGTAATTTTGATTGAGACTTTTATTAGTAGATTGCACAGTACAGTACATATTCCGTACAATTGACCACTAAATGGTAACACCCCAATACGTTTTTCAACTTGTTTAAGTCGGGGTCCACGTTAATCAATTCATGGTATATTTATAAAGACTAAATGCATATAATATTCATCCACCCATCCATTTTTCTACCGCTTGTCCCTTTCAGGGTCACGGGGGGGCAGGGGTCTCTGGAACCAATCTTAAAAATCATAAATTAGTGTCAGTACTTGCTGGAACACCCATCTATCTTCTTCCGCTTCTAAGCGGTCGGGTCACGGGGGCAACAGCCTAAGCAGAGAAGCCCGGCCTTCCCTCCCCCCAGCCATTTCCATCCATCCATTTACTACCGCTTGTTCCCTTTTGGGGTCGCGGGGGGCACTGGCGCCTATCTCAGCTACAATCGGGCGGAAGGCGGGGTACACCCTGGACAAGTCGCCACCTCATCGCAGGGCCAACACAGATAGACAGACAACATTCACACTCTAGGGACCATTTAGTGTTACAAATCAACCTATCCCCAGGTGCATGTTTTTGGAAGTGATAGGAAGCCGGAGTACCCGGAGGGAACCCACGCATTCACGGGGAGAACATGCAAACTCCACACAAAAAGATCCCGAGCCTGGATTTGAACCCAGGACTGCAGGAACTTTGTATTGTGAGGCAAACGCACTAACCCCTCTTCCACCGTGAAGCCCCCCAGCCATTTCGTTAGACTTAAACAAGTTGAAAAACTTATTGGGGTGTTACCATTTAGAGGTCAATTGTACGGAATATGTACTGTACTGTGCAATCTACTAATAAAAGTTTCAATCTATCAATCAAAAGGTCATATTCAGAGTCCTCATGTGTCCAGGGACATATTTCCTGAGTTAATAAACCTAATCTATCCGTCCATCTTTTTCCGCTTATCCGAGGTCGGGTCACGGGGGCAGCAGCCTAAGCAAGGAAGCCCAGACTTCCCTCTCCCCAGCCACTTCGTCCGGCTCCTCCCGGGTGATCCCAAAGCGTTCCCAGGCCAACGTGTCCTGGGTCCTAACGGTCGGACGTGGCATCCTGACCAGATGCTCGAACCACCTCATCTGGCTCCTCTCGATGTGGAGGAGCAGATTCTTTACTTTGAGCTCCTTCCGGATGGCAGAGCTTCTCACCAGTATAGTTGGTTAGTATGGTAGCCGTGCTAGCAACTTGAGGGTTCCAGGTTCGAACCCCGCTTCCGCCATCCTAGTCACTGCCATTGTGTCCTTGGGCAAGACACTTCACCCACCTGCTCTCAGTGCCACCCACACTGATTTAAATGTAAATTAGATATTGGGTTTCACTATGTAAAAGTGCTTTGAGTCACTAGAGAAAAGCGCTATCCATCTTTTCCCGCTTATCCGAGGTCGGGTCGCGGGGGCAGCAGCCTAAGCAGGGAAGCCCAGACTTCTTTCTCCCCAGCCACTTTGTCCAGCTCCTCCCAGAGGATCCGGAGGCATTCCCAGGCCAGCCGGGAGACATAGTCTTCCCAAGGTGTCCTGCATCTTCCCCGTGGCGTCCTGCCAGTCGGACATGCCCTAAACACCTCCCTAGGGAGGCGTTCGGGTGGTATCCTGACCAGATGCCCGAACCACCTCATCTGGCTCCTCTCGATGTGGAGGAGCAGTGGCTTTACTTTGAGTTCCTCGCAGATGGCAGAGCTTCTCACAGGCATAGCTCAGTTGGTAGAGTGGCCGTGCCGGCAACTTGAGGGTTCCAGGTTCGATCGCTGCTTCCGCCATCCTAGTCACTTTTGTGACGTTGTGTCCTTGGGCAAGACACTTTACCCACCTGCTCCCAGTACCAATCACACTGGTTTAAATGTAACTTAGATATTGGATTTCACTATGTAAAAGTGGTTTGAGTCACTAGAGAAAAGCTCTATATAAATATAATTCACTTCACTTCATCTCTAAAGGGAGAGCCCAGCCACACGGCGGAGGAAACTCATTTCAGCTGCTTGTACCCGTGATCTTGTCCTTTCGGTCATGACCCAAAGCTCATGACCATAGGTGAGGATGGGAACGTAGATGGACCGGTAAATTGAGAGCTTTGCCTTCCGGCTCAGCTCCTTCTTCACCACAACGGATCGTTACAGCGTCCGCATTACTGAAGACGCCGCACCGATCCGCCTGTGAACCTCACGATCCACTCTTCCCTCACTCGTGAACAAGACTCCCGAGGTACTTGAACTCCTCCACTTGGGGCAACCCAGAGATGGCACTCCACCCTTTTCCGGGCGAGAACCATGGATTCGAACTTGGAGATACTATCTTGCCGATAGTATTGTACCATATGTCCCGGCAAGAAATCTGCCTTCAAAAGACTCCGGCTTATTAGTGATTCCTAGAGCCCCAAAAAAAGTCTCCGGGCTATAGAGCGTTTTCCGTTCGGGCTCCAGTACTCTGGAATGCCCTCCCGGTAACAGTTCGAGATGCTACCTCAGTAGAAGCATTTAAGTCTCACCTTAAAACTCATCTGTATACTCTAGCCTTTAAATAGACCTCCTTTTTAGACCAGTTGATCTGCCGCTTCTTTTCTTTTTTCTCCTATGTCCCCCCCTCCCTTGTGGAGGGGGTCCGGTCCAATGACCATGGATGAAGTACTGGCTGTCCAGAGTCGAGACCCAGGATGGACCGCTCGTCGGGACCCAGGATGGACCGCTCGCCTGTGTATCGGTTGGGGACATCTCTACGCTGCTGATCCGCCTCCGCTTGAGATGATTTCCTGTGGACGGGACTCTCGTTGCTGTCTTGGATCCGCTTGAACTGAACTCTCACGGCTGTGTTGGAGCCACTATGGATTGAACTTTGACAGTATCATGTTAGACCCGCTCGACATCCATTGCTTTCGGTCCCCTAGAGGGGGGGGTTGCCCACATCTGAGGTCCTCTCCAAGGTTTCTCATAGTCAGCATTGTCACTGGCGTCCCACTGGATGTGAATTCTCCCTGCCCACTGGGTGTGAGTTTTCCTTGCCCTTTTGTGGGTTCTTCCGAGGATGTTGTAGTCGTAATGATTTGTGCAGTCCTTTGAGACATTTGTGATTTGGGGCTGTATAAATAAACATTGATTGATTGATTGATTGAGATGCTGACTCTCATCCTAATTGATTCACACTCGGCTGTGAACCGCCACCCACCAATAACAGAGGCCACACTGCACACGATTGGGGGGGAAAAAAAACAACTGTTAGCAACGGAAATTAAGGATTTATTAGTAGACCTTCCCTTGTCCATGAATTAACCAAGCTGTCCACAAAACGCTTATACCATCGGCCCACTTAAAATTAAAACCTCTGGTACATTGTACTCACCTTCTCCCTCCCCTCCCCCCAAAAAAACAGGTTTAAATACTATAAAAATAAATCAATTGCACAAAATGTAATTTTGCATGTGATTACTTTGTACACAATAGAACATCAACAGCCACATAATGGAGACAGAGAGAGAGAGAGAGAAAACAAATTAGGACAAAACAATAAAAAAAAAAGAATAATATAGGACCTAGGAGGACATTTTCTCGAGTAGAATTCGGGAATTTGTATTGATGGAAGTGACAGTTGTACCATTTTTTTTTGGCGCGCTAACAGTGCAAATTACACAAACGTCTACACAATGCACTGGAGTAGTGTTTGTCTACCTCGGTATTTTAAGCTCACAAAAAACAGGGCAAAAAATTGTTGGCGGATGCAACAAGCACGGAGACAATTTTGGTTAATGAGTGCTTTGAATAACAACAAAGTGGCCAAAATAGCACATTTTTAACAGTGCAGCAAAGGGGGATTTCTAAACAACGACTACTACTACAAAAGCTGTCAACAATCATGATTTCTTTTTTTCTTTGCAGTGACATTCACAAGGAATGGATTATAAACTCTGTGTGCAGCCGAATTGATGTAGTAGTAGACTATTTACACGGCATGTTAATGTAGTCAACGTCAAGGGGTTTACGTTGTGTGTCATATGGCTTAAAAGGGGGTCCTTCCATATTATTGTAATCGTTCATTACTCGCTCATTTTGGATTATTGTGCATGTTTGGTCATTTTATGACACTGTAACATTGTGAATAATTGGTAAAACGGACATGATTATTTCCGCAGTGGAACCTCCAATGGCGAACCACCACCGAAATTTGGAGTTCAACCAAATTTTCCGGACTAATATTCAACCGGTCACCTAAATGTGTCACACCACTAGTGTTTAGTTTTTTAAATTTTATTTGTGACGCCACCTCGATAGATTTCATTTTGAAAGAGTGGTAACCGTGCAACCGAAGATTGTGAAAAATATCAATTAGGCACAATTGTAGTGACGGAATCGGCTGCTGTGGTAACGAGCATGTAGCTAAATAGCTGAGTTTCCCCCAGGGATCAATAAAGTACTTTCTATTCTAATGCCTGGCATTAAAATTAGAAGCTTTCCAACAAATACCTTCAAAGAGTTTTTTTTTTTAATCCATATTAGCTTTATTTTAGAATTTTTATTGTTTTGACTTCTTAAGACGGTTAGGAATGTTACTTGAAAAATGATTGAAATCCCTTTTTTGGAGGTTCCACTGGATTACATATTGGAATTTGTGTGATTTTTTTTTGTGTATAATAATTGACACCTCATGAGACGCTCTGCGACATACAGGGTGTTGCATTATTGAGTGATTGTGTCAGCCCATGAAGGAGCGCTCACATCTCAAAGATGCTCATTACTTCAAACAAGCTTCCCTAATAATGACGTTTTTTCCCATCCAGTTTGATTGGTCTGTGACGTGGAGAAATAAGTTTGGGTGCGCGACAGAAAGATGTTTTTCGGGGAGAACAGTCACACATGTAAGGCGTAAAATCCTTAATGAAGGAAGACGGGAGGGAGTGGACGAGGAGAATTGTGGCCTCTTTGCAAGTTAAATGATGAAGGCTTTAGTTCTTGGCGAGTCCCTCCGAGGGTCGACAAGGTCCGTTGTTTGTCGGCTTTAGAAAGGCGGAGCAGGAAAAAATAGGCAAAGGCAAACGGACCGTCAGTAGATATCAGGCAGGTTGTTGTAGTTTCTATTGAAGTAACCACCAGAGTAGATCCAGTCCTGGGAGCCGGTGCACGGGTTGGTGCCGGATTGGAACCACCTTCAAACAAAAGATCACAGCAGGATAGGACAAGTAAGATATTGAAGTGGTTCAAGACTTGCTCCATGTGTAAAGTGTATTGAGAGAACTTATGTTGTGATATCATTGGCCAATAAATGTTTTAAAATGTAATATCGGAAATTATCGGTTTCAAAATGATCGGTATCGGTTTCAAAAAGTAGCATGTATGACTTTCTAAAACGTCGCTGTGTACACGGACGTAGGGAGAAGTACAGAGCGCCAATAGACCTTAAAGGCTTTTCACACACACAAGTGAATGCAATGCATACTTAGTCAACAGCCATACAGGTCACGCTGAGGGTGGCAATATAAACAACTTTAACAGAGTGAAAAATATGCGCCACACTGTGAACCCACACCGAACAAGAATGACAACCACATTTCGGGAGAACATCCGCACCGTGACACAACATAAGCAAAACAGAACAAATACCCAGAACCCTTTGCAGCACTAACTTTTCCAGGACGCGACAAAATACACCCCACCTCAACCACGCCCCCCTCAACCTCCTCAAGATCTCTTAGGGAGAGCATGTCACAAATTCCAATCTGCTGTTTTAAGGCATGTTAAAAAAAAATTAAAAAAATGCACATTGTGACATCAATAATAAATATGGTAGTGGCATGTTGGCATTGTTTTTTCCATAACTTGAACTTAAAAAAAGACCCCAATATATTGGAACAAAAGCAATTTCATCGTCAGAATGTCATACAGGAACCTTTAGAAAATGTACTTTATTTGCTCAAAACTTGTCCTGTCAGGGTGTATTTTGAAGCAACATTTGCCACAGAGCACACTATTGAGGTTAAGGAGCATGTGCACATTCAATTATGTAAGTTTATATTTACCTGATTAATGCGATCGTTTTTTGTGAATACATTCCCTTTGGCCACCATCCAAGTACAATTTTTAATAATATGGTTTTGTTAGTTTTTTTTTTATTTGTTTTTTTAATCTGTATTTCTACATCTTCTACCACTTGTCTCTTTCGGGGTCACGGTGGGTGCTGGAGCCTATCTCAGCTGCATTCGGGCGGAAGGAGGCATACACCCTGGACAAGTCGCCAGCTCCTCGCAGGGCCAACACAGATAGACAGACAAAATTCACACACTAGGGACCATTTAGTGTTGCCAATCAACCTATCCCCAGGTGCATGTCTTTGGAGGTGGGAGGAAGCCGGAGTACCCGGAGGGAACCCACGCAGTCACGGGCAGAACATGCAAACTCCACACAGAAAGATCCTTAATTCAGTTTTTGTTAAAAACGAAATTAATAGAATTTTAGTTCCAAAAATAGAAAAGACCAAGACAATCTGGAGCGAGCAGAGAAGCCTCACTGAACCTCAGAGGCTTTGATCAATAACGTGTGTTATTGTACGCGTGTGTTTGTGTGCGTGTGTGAGAGTCTAACCGTGTAGACCACTCATCGTTATGCTTGGCTCTCTCCTTTCTTGAAGCTCGCTGTTTCTCCTCCAGTCTCTCCTTCTCCTGACTGGCTTCTTCTGTATAAACACAACACCCAGTAGCAATGTTAGTGACCATAGAATATTGCTTCTTCAGTAGTGGGACGGCTAATCCTTACCCAGAAAGTCAGGAGTCCTGCTTAGACGTTTCAAACTGAGGTAATTAATTTCACTTGAAACTGATTTTAAGTTCTTGGAGATGTTATCAGCTCCTTTTATGATTCTACAGTATTTTTGATCTGTCTGCAGAATTCTGGTGCCATCAACTCATACATGTTTGTCAATTCAGCATTAATGACAGAAAATAACTGAAAAGCATTGCCATAGAGCAGGGGTGCCCATTACGTCGCTCGCGAGCTACCAGTCGACCGCGGGGGGTGTGTCAGTCGATCTCCAGCCAGGCTTTTAAAAAAAATAGACCTAAAAATGAGTGATCATCAATCTTCACCAAGACGTCACTTAAATGACATTCACGGTACCGGAGGGTCTTGTGAGATGACGCTGGCTGCTGCAAGATCATTATTATGAAAATATGACCGAGAGGAAGGCGAGAAACACTTTTTATTTCAACAGACTCTCGCGCCGTACCTTCCGTCAAATCTCTAAAGGCCGACTGCACATTTCCTATCTTCACAATAAAAGCCCTGCTTCATGCTGCCTGCGCGAACTAAATACAGAGTCTCGGAAAACTGGCGTGCACAAGCGATCCCTCAGAAAGCTGGCGTGCACATCACTTGTGCACGCCAGCTTTCCGAGACCCTTATTTTGTTAGCGCAGGCAGCACGAAGCAGGGCTTTTATTGTGAAGATAGGAAATGTGCAGTCGGCCTTTAGAGTTTTGACGGAAGGGACGGCGCGAAAGTCTGTTGAAATAAAAAAAGTGTTTCTCGCCTTCCTCTCTGTCATTTTTTCATAATAATGAACTGGCAGCAGCCAGCGTCATCTCACAAGACCCTCGGGTGCCGTGAATGTCAATCAAGCAAGCTACGGAATTTGCCGCCAATGTTTTTCTTGTAAAGTGTATGGAAGCTGGATGAATTAGATGCCAAAAACCGGCGTTATCATCATTACTGTCTGATTCTAATCAATGCAAGTCATCAGAATCAGGTAATACACCAACTTATATTCTTGTCTTTGTGAAAGAAAGACATCTATATGTGTTACACATGCTTGTATTATCATTAAACACATTTAACTTGTTTACAAAAATGTCTCTTTCATAAATAAATAAATATAAATGATATATATAAATGAGGTAGATCCCCTCGAGTTGGTCAATTGAAAAGTAGCTCGCCTGCAGAAAAAGTGTGGGCACCCCTGCCATAGATCAATTAAAACAACTCACCACTAGGTATAGAATAGAGTTTTATCATTATTGCAGTGAACAGGCTCAAAAAACAACGAAATTGGAGCAGATCCCCTAAGGCAGTGGTTCTCAACCTTTTTTCACTGATATATGCCCTGTGAATTGTATAACAGTGTAGAATATTGCTCATTTGTAGTGGTCTTTCTTGAACTATTTAGAAAAAAAGATACAAAAAGAACTAAAAACTTGTTGAAAAATAAACAAGTGATTCAATTATAAATAAAGATTTCTACACATAGAAGTAATCATCAACTTAAAGTGCCCTCTTTGGGGATTGTAATAGAGATCCATCTGGATTCATCAACTTAACTCTTAACATTTATTCACAAAAAAAGAAATCTTTAACATCAATATTTATGGAAATCTAGCTGTCAACACTGAATATTGCATTGTTGTATTTCTTTTCACAATTTCTGAAATTACATTCATATATTGTTGAAATATTATTCAATAAATATATTTATAAAGGATTTTTGAATTGTTGCTATTTTTAGTATATTTAAAACAAATCTCACGTACCCCTTGGCATACCTTCAAGTACCCCCAGGGGTATGCTTACCACCATTTGAGAACCACTGCCCTAAGGTGCATACACAAATTGGTAATATAAATAGTAAAAAAAGATAGAAAAGGAGATATGTATATATATATATATGTATATATATCCACATACAAGCATATATGCATATATACACATATAACACTATTGCACATTATAGACTGAAAACATTTAAAATAAAAAGACACGGCACATGAATGTCAATCAAGCAAGCTACGGAATTTGCCGCCAATGTTTTTCTTGTAAAGTGTATGGAAGCTGGATGAATTAGATGCCAAAAACCAACCACTTTCATGTGGTATTGTACAGAAAGGACAACTTTTTTTCTCCTCCATTTGAAAATGTGGGCGTTATCATTATTACTGTCTGATTCCAATCAATGCAAGTCATCAGAATCAGGTAATACACCAACTTATATTCTTGTCTTTGTGAAAGAAAGACATCTATATGTGTTACACATGCTTGTATTATCATTAAACACATTTAACTTGTTTACAAAAATGTCTCTTTCATAAATAAATAAATATAAATGATATATATAAATGAGGTAGATCCCCTCGAGTTGGTCAATTGAAAAGTAGCTCGCCTGCAGAAAAAGTGTGGGCACCCCTGCCATAGATCAATTAAAACAACTCACCACTAGGTATAGAATAGAGTTTTATCATTATTGCAGTGAACAGGCTCAAAAAACAACGAAATTGGAGCAGATCCCCAAAAGCGGTGGTTCTCAACCTTTTTTCACTGATATATGCCCTGTGAATTGTATAACAGTGTAAAATATTGCTCATTTGTAGTGGTCTTTCTTGAACTATTTAGAAAAAAAGATACAAAAAGAACTAAAAACTTGTTGAAAAATAAACAAGTGATTCAATTATAAATAAAGATTTCTACACATAGAAGTAATCATCAACTTAAAGTGCCCTCTTTGGGGATTGTAATAGAGATCCATCTGGATTCATGAACTTAACTCTTAACATTTATTCACAAAAAAAGAAATCTTTAACATCAATATTTATGGAACATGTCCACTAAAAATCTAGCTGTCAAGACTGAATATTGCATTGTTGTATTTCTTTTCACAGTTTATGAACTTACATTCATATTTTGTTGAAGTATTATTCAATAAATATATTTATAAAGGATTTTTGAATTGTTGCTATTTTTAGAATATTTAAAACAAATCTCACGTACCCCTTGGCATACCTTCAAGTACCCCCAAGCGTATGCTTACCACCATTTGAGAACCACTGCCCTAAGGTGCATACACAAATTGGTAATATAAATAGTAAAAAAAGATAGAAAAGGAGATATGTATCTATATATATATGTATATATATCCACATACAAGCATATAACCATACATATGCATATATATACATATACACATATAACACTATTGCACATTATATACTGAAAAAATAAAAAGACATGGCGCATGAGGACATGATGGACACATTGTGCTCACTCAGTGCCTGTTTAATCCTACTATGGCTCTTGGGTAAAAAAACATTTTTTAGTCCATGCTAGCGTATGTTTTAAGCTAGCTTAACCATGCCTGCGCCCAAAAATCCGCTGCGCCTTATTTATGCTTTAAATACAGAAATAGCACCCATAACTGACACGGTGCATTTTAACACGCTGCACCCTATGGTCGCGAAAATACGATATAGTGGCTTCGATAATGGGAACCAGTTCTCAAAAAGGGATTCAAATCCATGGAATCGGTTCTTTTCTTATCGGACAATCGGGAGAACCGGTTTCGAACATCATCCCTGCTCACCACACACTCACACTTTACCATGACTTGATTAAAGGCCTACTGAAATGAGATTTTCTTATTTAAACGGGGATAGCAGGTCCATTCTATGTCATACTTGATCATTTCGCGATATTGCCATATTTTTGCTGAAAGGATTTAGTAGAGAACATCCACGATAGAGTTCGCAACTTTTGGTCGCTAATAAAAAAAACCTTGCCATTACTGGAAGTAACAGACGATGTGCGCGTGACATCACTGGTTGTAGAGCTCTTTACATCCTCACATTGTTTACAATCATAGCCACCAGCAGTTACAGCAATTCGGACCGAGAAAGCGAAAATTTCCCCATTAATTTGAGCGAGGATGAAAGATTCGTGGATGAAGATATTGAGAGTGAAGGACTAGAAGAAAAAAAAGGCGAGGGCAGTGACAGAGATTTAGATGTTATAAGACACAATTACTAGGATAATTCTGGAAAATCCCTTATCTGCTTATTGTGTTACTAGTGTTTTAGTGAGATTATATAGTACCTGAAAGTAGGGGGGGGGGCACGAGTGTGGCGACCGCCAGTGTCTCCGGTGGGAGGAGGTAATAGTCCGCAGCTGCTGCAGGAGGACGCAAGCTCCGCTCATAACTACGGTAAGAGCCAACCTATTACCACAATTCTCTCACCGAAACCCGCCGGTTGACATGTGGTCGGGATCCATGTTCGCTTGACCGCTCTGTTCCATAGTAAAGCTTCACCTTCGGGAATTTTAAACAAGGAAACATCCATCCGTTTTCTACCGCACCCGTTCAAGAAGCTGCGTTAATGGTAAGAAGTTATTTATTTATTAATGGTTAGTGTGGGGCTTGCCCTCCTGGGGGTTCTTCAGACCACCAAGCACCAACATAAAAGCCTGTTTCAAGGTTACAATATTGTTTTATTTTTCAATAAGTCTCTCAGTTTCTTTCCAACAATTGTCTTTTTCTCTTTCGTTCTCGCTCAACCTCTGGCTCTAGCTCCAACCCCGTCTCTCTTCCTGGCAGCTGCTTATAACATAGCGACAGGTGATTAGATAACAAGCCCCAGGGGGGCCATCTACGCACCTGTCGCTGATTTTGATGCAGGATTTGATAATAACTGTTTGTGTGGCTAAACTCTAAAAGCTTCCCACCTCCATCTTTCTACTTTGACTTCTCCATTATTAATTGAACAAATTGCAAAAGATTCAGCAACACAGATGTCCAGAATACTGTGTAATTATGCGATTAAAGCAGACTACTTATAGCTTGGATTGGGCTGGAAAATAATGTCCGCTACAACCCGAGACGTCAAACGCACGCATCATACCGCGACGTTTTCAACAGGACACTTCGCGGGAAATTTAAAATTGCAATTTAGTAAACTAAAAAGGCCGTATTGGCATGTGTTGCAATGTTAATATTTCATCATTGATATATAAACTATCAGACTGTGTGGTCGCTAGTAGTGGCTTTCAGTAGGCCTTTAAGGTGGACCCCGACTTAAACAAGTTGAAAAACGTATTCGGGTGTTACCATTTAGTGGTCAATTGTACGGAATAAGTACAATCTACTAATAAAAGTTTCAATCAATCAATTGAATCAAAAAACTCAAATACTGAAGAATAACAGTCAAGTGAAGATGGTCTGTGTTGTGTTGGCAGTTGCAACGACGTCCAGCAGATGGCAACATTGTTTCATCTTTTTTAACAATACAGTACTAAACAATTTACCCATTTTGCCATTTTCCATGGCTCTGATGTCAGGTCTGAAGCGACAATCCGTGGGTGCCACGGTGGCCTCCATTCCCGGCTCCAGTTCATTGAGAGCCATTGCAAAGTTGGTGAAGTTATACATCTGTTGGAGAAGCGCATTTGAGAAGCCGTAAGTGTAGTATTGTCTCACAGAGATCGCTCCTTTTTGTTTCCTTTTCTTGTCGTACCCGAGCAGAGTGAGCCGGTCTAGAATCTATCCTCCACAGCAAAGTACTTCCTGGTACAACCGATACCGTCTCTTGGACCTCTGGCATGTCATCCGCGTCATCATTGTCCGATCTCGCTTGCTCTTCCTGAAAATAAATATTATTCATTCAATTCTATTTCGTAATTTCACTTTAATTACCCTTTCTATTATGAATGTGATCATAGGGAATGATAACTAATCAACTGACATTTTTGTGCTTCTTATCGCCTTTCTTCTCAGACTTCTTGTGGGCCTCGTAAGCCTGAGGGTCAATGCTCCACATGCACTCTGTCCACTTCCCGTAGATGACACAGTGCTTCTTTTTACTGGAGAACCGCAAAGGAGTGACAGAGGACAAGGACAAAACAAATAAGTCGATTACAAAGAAAGAGGAATGCCTTGAACAACATTCTCAGAACTGCACCTCATGGGGAAGTAGTCCTAGTGTGGGTGACACAATTATCAAGGCTAACCTCTTATCCTGGATGTATCCCTCCACTTTGTGCAGCTCTTTGCCAAACATGCCACAGGGCTTGAAATTCAACACACACTTGTCTCCAGTGCTGTGGGGAAGAAAAGCAAAAGCACTTAACATCTCTCAGCAATCTTTTCGAAAGCTAAAACCTGCTACTAAATAGCAATGGACAGCCTTGGTTTATCTTTGCCGAGATTAAGATCAAGATATGATAAAACAAGGTGACTTGCATTTGTTTCACTCTGTATCCAGTACAATATTACTAAAGGTTTGACAGGTTATAACAGACCTGTTAAAGAAATGATAGGATTACTGCACCTACTAATTTTAAACTGTTAATTAAACTTTGTGTAATTTTTACAGTTAGGATCAGCAGCGGTTTCTATTTACAGTGTGCCTTATTTTTTAAATGTTCACTGTTTTTATGTTTAATGTCATTTCTATAATGTGCTCTGGCCAGTAAAATACAAACAGGCCAAAAATGGCCCACAGGCTGGACTTATATATACTATATATATATATATAAAAACAGACACAGATATATATA
Organism: Nerophis ophidion; assembly: GCF_033978795.1. Classification (NCBI taxonomy): domain Eukaryota; kingdom Metazoa; phylum Chordata; class Actinopteri; order Syngnathiformes; family Syngnathidae; genus Nerophis; species Nerophis ophidion. The sequence continues at coordinate 74,408,787 of NC_084616.1, read as the reverse complement.
TATATATATATATATATATATATATGTCTTGATTGGATTATCCAGAGAATATGTCTTGATTGGATTATCCAGAGAATAGTGCTCGATACCGTGGTAGAGCGCACCCCGCCTTCCGCCCGATTGTAGCTGAGATAGGCGCCAGCGCCCCCCGCGACCCCAAAAAGGGAATAAGCGGTAGAAAATGGATGGATGGATGGATATTTAAATAGAAAGATATTTAATTAGAAATAATATTCAATGGGCTTTTGAGAGGATATTTAAATACAATTATTTAAATAGGAAGATTTAATTAGAAAAAATATTCAATGGGGTTTTAAAAGGATATTTAATGGGGTTTTGTCACCCAGGTTACATATGTCCACAATTCTTCTTCGACAGACCACTACGTTCAAATTAAGTCCAAGTAAAAATGTAGTGAAAAAGCTACTTAATTGAAAAGCTATTGCTCTTTGTAAGTGTGTGACTATGACAACACAAGCATTGCCAAGCATTTCTGTATGAATAGAGGATGGTAAATCAAATGTAGTAATTATAAATATTTGATTAGGAAGACATGAATTGAATATTTTTGTATGGTATGTTTGAACACAAGGTAGATTTGAAAGACTCAGTTCCTTTCATTACGGAGGCAATCAATTCTTAGAAAAAATGTTTCACAGGAGTGCAAGCGTCTCCGTACACCATTTAGTCTCTTTAATTACCAAGCTGACACTTGTTACAATTTTTACAACCAGGAAGCAGCCTCGGCTCAATTTCGGATTGTTTTTTGCAACAGTTTCCATACAGACGTATGGAAACTGCAATAACGCTGCAAGGTGAGAGGGGTTTACCTGTGGTTGACTATTTCCACTGTGCCGTACTGTTCTATCCACAGTTTGCCCAAGATGATGTTGTGCACGCAGCAGTGAGGGTTACTCCAAGTGTATGTCTCATTGTGCCTAGGTCATGAAGAGAAGTAACAGAGACATTAAAAGGGCACAGCACATCATTGGGAGTTGTATTCACAATCTATATGTTACACAAGAGCACAAATGTTTTTCTTTTTTTTATGCATTCTAAATCATAAAATAGGGCAAGTATGAGGTGGATAACAATGCAGCTAATGGGAGTACTCTATTGTGCCTAGTGAGCCCTCGAAAAACATCCAAACCCCGCCAAAAATACTCCACTTGCATCTTAATCAAGTTTTAGCCATTTTGTTATTATGATCACATCGCTCCCGTCCAAAGGCAAAACCTAGTAACTCGCTTCCAGCTGATTTTGAGAAAACAAAGGAAAACCAATCTATCTTGATGCTGTCTTACAAAGATCTACAAAGTCATCAAACGTATAGATGTTTTCTTGAGCTTTCATTTTCTTGCCGATTGAGTCTGCTCTCATGAACGTGTGCCCTTTCTCCAGATATTTTATCACAATCTCGGGTGGGCCCCATTCTGCGTTTGCACATTGGGCAAGAGCCGTGTACAGCGTCCAGTTTTTATTTTCACCTCCACAGTTGTCTGCCCAAAAGAGTATGCAAGGGGAAGAATCAAGAACAATACATTTAATGAAGGTGCTTGCAACGTCCTGGGCCAATCTTCCAAATATCCCCTCGTGCCATAATATCACATAATCAGGTTGACCGTCGGCCCCCCATTGGTGCAAATGTCTCATTAAAGACAATAAGGCGACTGACAAAGAAGCTCCGATTGGTCCCTTGAGATACTAGGTTTTTGTGTTGTATCTACGCGGTTATGTGGTAGTTGCTAGGTCCTGCCATGCGCGTAACGGCTTACTGACGGAACAAATTACAATATCGCATACACTAATGTAAAGCATATCAGATAGGAAGTCCAAAATTATTATCAGCTCAATTTCGACCAAAATTGAGTTACTGGGTTTTGCCTTTGGACGGGAGATCTGCGGTCCCCTCCAAGGTTTCTCCTTGTAATCCCACTGGGTTGAGTTTTGTCTTGCCCTGATGTGGGATCTGAGCCGAGGATGTCGTTGTGGCCTGTCCAACCCTTTGAGACACTCGTGATTTAAGACTATATAAAAAACTTTGATTGATTGATGACAATGAGTTTAAAAAGACACAGGTAATAATATAGTTAACTATCTCCTCTGCTCTGCACATACAGATACGTAGACGCTCACACAGACGGTTGGCTGAAAATTAGCGCAGTCAAAACCGCCCACATTGCGTAAATTATTGCGAGTAAAATGACAACATTACAAAACAAATTCCAATAATTTGTGTTTTATCTTTAACAATGTGTGTTTTACGTGCTACATGTCTTATCTGTGTAGTTTTATCCATAGTATTTTTTTTTTATTTACTAATAATTGCACTTGTCTTAAAGCCAGACCAAGAGTGGCAACCATAAACATGAAGCATTTAATATAATGTTAATAAAGCTTTCTATTAAATCTACTGTAATCCTACATTATGGCAGGCTTTATTTAATATATACTTGTACATTGTTCTTTGAGCGCAATAGGAAACATATGTTTAATGTATCATACAATTTTCTGTTAAATTAAGCCAATGTAAACATTTTTGTGCTCCCTTTTGTTTTGAAAAGTATCAATATAAAGTTTGGTACCTGTACCAAAATATTGGTATTGGGACAACACTATCCCAAAGTAATCGAGTTGTCGCTCATAAAGTCTGTCAAGAGTACTGGTGTTGTTTTTGAAGGGAAAAGCAAACTTTGTGATGCTTCTGTGAAATTTGAACGTCACCGAATGGTCAAAATTACACACATATGTAAATATTAAATGATAAATAAATGTGTTGTACTTGTATAGCGCTTTTCTACCTTCAAGGTACTCAAAGCGCTTTGACACTACTTCCACATTTACCCATTCACACACACATTCACACACTGACGGAGGGAGCTGCCATGTAAGGCGCCAACCAGCACCCATCAGGAGCAAGGGTGAAGTGTCTTGCTCAGGACACAACGGACGTGACCAAGTTGGTACTAGGTGGGGATTGAACCAGGGACCCTCGGGTTGCGCACGGCCACTCTCCCACTGCGCCACGCCGTCCCTACATTCATAATAACATTACATGTTATTATGAATGTGCCTATTACTATATTACATATATACTTACAGCGTGTATATAAAATGTTGATGGAGGTTTTTTGGATGTTTTTAGAGCGAAAAAAAGCGACTCCCATCGATTCCAATGTTAGCTGACTTTTGCTAATGTTTATTTACGAGTTAGAGTGCATTAAAAAAAGAAAAACTTGTGTGTTTGTCTTACATAAAGATTGTGAATGATAGGGAACATTTTTAAAAAGTGCCTTTAGGTACAGTGGTGCAAAAAAAGTATTTAGTCAGCCACCGATTGTGCAAGTAAAATGATGACAGAGGTCTGTAATTTTCATCATAGGTACACTTCAACTGTGAGAGACAGAATGGGAAAAAAAATCCACAAATTCAAATTGTAGGAATTTTAAAGAATTTATTTGTGAATTATGGTGGAAAATAAGTATTTGGTCAACCATTCAAAGCTCTCACTGATGGAAGGAGGTTTTGGCTCAAAATCTCCCGATACATGGCCCCATTCATTCTTTCCTTGACACGGATCAATCGTCCGGTCCCTTTAACAGAAAAACAGCCCCAAAGCATGATGTTTCCACCCCCATGCTTCACAGTAGGTATGGTGTTCTTGGGATACAACTCAGTATTCTTCTTCCTCCAAACACGACGAGTTAATACCAAAAAGTTCTGTTTTGGTTTCATCTGACCACGTGACATTCTCCCTTGTGCTCTCTGGCAAACTTCAAACGGGCCTGGACATGCACTGGCTTAAGCAAGGGGACACGTCTGGCACTGCAGGATTTGCTTACCTGTCGGCGTAGTGTGTTACTTATGGTAACCTTTGTTACTTTGGTCCCAGCTCTCTGCAGGTCATTCACCAGGTCCCCCCGTGTGGTTCTGGGATTTTTGCTCACCGTTCTCATGATCATTTTGACCCCACGGGATGAGATCTTGCGTGGAGCCCCAGATCGAGCGAGATTATCAGTGGTCTTGTATATCTTCCATTTTCTGATAATTGCTCCCACAGTTGATTTTTTTCACACCAAGCTGCTTGCCTATTGTAGATTCACTCTTCCCAGTGTGGTGCAGGTCTACAATTATTTTCCTGGTGTCCTTCGACAGCTCTTTGGTCTTGGCCATAGTGAAGTTTGGAGTCTGACTGTTTGAGGCTGTGGACAGGTGTCTTTTATACAGATAATGAGTTCAAACAAGTGCCATTAATACAGGTAACGAGTGGAGGACAGAAGAGCTTCTTAAAGAAGTTACAGGTCTGTGAGAGCCAGAGATCTTTCTTGTTTGAAATGACCAAATACTTATTTTCCAACATAATTTACAAATAAATTCTTTAAAATTCCTACAATGTGAATTCCTTGATTTTTTTTTCACATTCTGTCTCTCACAGTTGAAGTTTACTTATGATGAAAATTACAGACCTCTGTCATCATTTTAAGTGGGAGAACTTGCACAATCTGTGGCTGACAAATACTTTTTGCCCCACTGTACAAGAAACCAAGGAAGAGTGTTAAAGAGGACAATGGACAAGAAATGACTCACTTAAGTATCTCTAGTGTGATGGTCCCTTTAGGCTCTGCTTCAACACTCTTTCCCCAGAATTTGAGTTTGGGGTAGATGGAGCCGTGGAAGACGAAGTCTCCAGCCAGGCTCTCGGCATGGAAGGCACTCACTGGGGGATGATGGGATACCTGCTCTGCTATCAGACGGAAACCTTGATCATCTCTGGAGAGGCAGGGAGGCAGACAAAGGATAAACATACTGGTAAAAACACACATAAATGTGTGTGTGTGCGTGTGTACCTTCTAAGTTCATAAGTCTCTCCCAGTAGAGGGTTGAAGGGTTTTCCAGTTCGCTCCCACTGAGACGCAACAGCTGACACAGCAAAGGCAGCCACTGCCTGAGAAAAAAGAATTAGCTGCCATTAGTTGTTATTCTGCTACTGTATTATCATGCAACCACTGCCTAGTTGTCCCAATACCGGTACCAAAATGTATTTCGATACTTGAAATAAAGGGGACCACAAAAAGACATTATTGGCTTTACTTTAACAAAAAATCTTACGGTATGTTTAACATACACTAGTAAAGTTTCGAAAAACTTGTCTTTTAGTAGTAAGTAAGCCAACAAAGGCTCCTAATTTGGCTGCTGACATATGCAGTAACATATTGTTTCATTTTTTATTCTATTATTTTGTCAAATTTGAGGGACAAGTGATAGAACATTTATTATTAATCTACTTGTTAATTCACTGTTAATATCTGGTTATTTGTTTAAACATGTTCCAACTACACTTCTGTTAAAATATAATAAACACTTGCATGCTTTACTTTTTGTTGCTGACTTCCATTAAATAGAGGGACTTTTTTCATGTTTCTTAACCGGGTGTTGATCCAGGGCCGGTGGGCCTTCTGGAAGCGACACCCTGCTTGACACTCTGACATATTTTCAGCTTTTTGTTGCTGACTTCCATCAGTTCCATTAGTTTTGGATGACACCACAAATCCGATCGATTCGATACAAAGTAGTGACAGGATCATACAAATTTATGACCACCCTAGGGTGAGGGGTTGCCCACATATGCAATCCTCTCCAAGGTTTCTTATAGTCACTGTCACCGACGTCCCACTGAGGTGAGTTTTTCCTTGCCCGTAAGTGGGCTCTGTACCAAGGATGTCGTTGTGGTTTGTGCAGCCCTTTGAGACACTTGTGATTTAGGGCTATATAAATAAACATTGATTGATTGATTGATTGAAAGTCCTCATGTGTCCACAGACGTATTTCTTGAGTTATCCATCCATCCATCCATTTTCTACCGCTTATTCCCTTTTGGGGTAGCGGGGGGTGCTGGCGCCTATCTCAGCTGCAATCGGGCGGAAGGCGGGGTACACCCTGGACAAGTCGCCACCAACAAAATTGTTTTTAAAAAAGGGCAGCACGGTGACAGAGGGGTTAGTGCGTCTGCCTCACAATACGAAGGTCCTGGGTTCGATCTTGCGCTCGGTACTGTGTGGAGTTTGCATTTTCTCCCCGTGACTGCGTGGGTTCCCTCCGGGTACTCCGGCTTCCTCCCACCTGGGGACAGGTTGATTGGCAACACTAAATGGCCCGAGTGTGTGTGTTTGAGTGTGAATGTTGTCTATTTGTGTTGGCCCTGTGATGAGGTGGCAACTTGTCCAGAGTGTACACATTCTTCCGCCCGAATGCAGCTAAGATAGGCTCCAGCATCCTCCGTGACCCCGAATGGGATAAGCAGTAAAAAATGGATGGATGGATAGATTGTGACGATAGAAAATATCGATGTAATCATAGTGGTAGGGCTGGGCGATATGGACGAAAAAGTATATCCCGATATATGTTTGCTTAAATTCTATATGCGATATATATCTCCATATATTTTTGGGTGAAAGAATACATATAAAGATATTCATTTTTGAACAAGATTCAGTGAAATTGAACCGAACGCAACTGTACTGTAAAACAGTCAGTGGCCCTTTTATTAGCCCAGTTAGTCAAGATGGGTATTAACAGCACGGATAAGAAACTGTTTAAGAGGCACAGAATTACATAACATAAATAAAAAAGAAAAATATTATTTTTACATAAAATAAATAGCATAGCTGTGCAAATAATACAACATGTATCAAACTCATACAAAAAATATATTTGCAGGCAGGCACTTTTTAATTCCCAGTCGACGATGTAATGGACTGTCACACACGTACGGTTCTGTGGTCCTACTAGGAGTCGTCAGCGCCAAGTAAGTGACTTTACTTCATTGTGCAGCTAAGATCCTTCCCACTTTGTCGTACAAGTCTCTTTTCTCTTCTCTGACCCTCGTCGTCATTTGGGAGGTGTGTTTTGTTTTCGCTTCCTGGTTCCAAGACCCGCCCCATCTTGCCTGTGATTGGCCTGTCCCTAATGTTTTGCCCTACTCTTCACCAATCGTGAGTCGAGACTCATCATAGTAAACCAACCAATCATGAATGTTCTTAAACGTAAACCAACCAATCATTGATCTTTCCCGTATATGTTGCACTAGTCCACTTCTCTTTCTCTCCTCCCTCTCGCTTCTTTTGTAGCATGTAGCTTAGCAAGCCACTACATGGGTCTAAAAATAGCTAAGCTACGGAAATCGCTACTTTCCCGAGCGCGGCGTAATGTTGCAATATCTAAAGAAAAATGCGAGCCTAGATGTCAACTATCAATCAATGTTTTATTTATATAGCCCTAAATCACAAGTGTCTCAAAGGGCTGCACAAACCAAAACAACATCCTCGGTAGGGCCCACATAAGGGCAAGGAAAAACTCACCCCAGGGGGACGTCGGTAACATCGACAATGATGACTATGAGAAACCTTGAAGAGGACCGCATATGTGGGCAACCCCCGCCCCCAAGGGGACTGAAAGCAATGGATGTTGAGTGGATCTAATCAAACATGATATTGTGAAAGTTCAATCCATAGTGGATCTAACATAACCATGAGAGTCCAGTCCAAAGTGGATCCAATATAGTAGCGAGCGTCCCGTCCAAAGTGTAGCCAGCAGGAAACCATCCCAAGCGGAGGCGGATAAGAGGCAGCCGCCCTAACTAGAGATGTCCGATAATATAGGACTGTCGATATTATCAGCCGATAAATGCTTTAACATGTAATATCGGAAATTAACATTATCGGTTTTTTAAAAAAGTACAATTTATTACTTTTTATTCTGTGTACACGGACATAGGGAGAAGTACAGCGCGCCAATAGAACTTAAAGGCACTGCCTTTGTGTACCGGCCCAGTCACATAATATCTACGGCTGTTCACACACAAGCGAATGCAAGGCATACTTTGTCAACAGCCATACAGGTCACACTGAGGGTGGCCGTATACACAACTTTAACACTGTTAGAAATATATGTGAACACACACCAAACAAGAATGACAAACACATTTCGGGTGAACGTCAGCACCGTAACACAACATAAACACAACAGAACAAATACCCAGAACCCTTTGCAGCACTAAATCTTCCGGGACGCTACAATATACACCCCCCGCTAATGATTTTTAATCGAATTATAGCTCCATAATCGTAATTGAATCATGAGATGGCTAAAGATTCCTACTTCTAATCCTTACAGTGGATGTCAGGTGTAGCTCCACAAATTGCATTTGTTTACATTAAGGAGCGCTTCCTTGTTAGCGGTGAGCTATTGTATCATAAGGCGTGTAGTGAAGCATGTTTAGCTATTCCTTGTTCTGCAGGGATAATACTTCTAAGAAGCTTAATTTATTTGTCGCCATTGGGGCGAGGATTATTGATTTAGAAGTAGCTAAAACACTGCCGACTGCGGATGGACGCTAGCCGCTTGCTAGTAAGCCATGTTTTAAAGCACCTCTTCCTGAGGGCGTTTCAGTGTTATAGTTTCACCTTTATCGTTAGTTTTTAAGCCAAAATGCGTCCAATCTCCCTTTTCTGTCTACACACCACGTCTGATTGTAAGTACTTCGTGCATGTGTGTTGCCGAACATGCTCCTCTGCTCATATAACCAGCAATGACGTGACGACAGTGCACTGTCATTCCCGGAAAACAAAACAAAGGGAACTGGAAATTTTAGGAAGCAATATAGTACTGTTTTTATACATTAGTACCACGGTACTAATGTATCGTATGTAGGTATTAGTACCGAAATACCGTACAACCTTCTACCACTGACTGAGATGAACAAAGGGGAAATGTGCAATAGTACCACGGTACTGAGTGATTGATTGATACTTTTATTAGTAGATTGCACAGTTCAGTACATATTCCGTACAATTGACCACTAAATGGTAACACCCCAATAAGTTTTTCAACTGGGGGTCCACGTTAATCAATTCATACTAATGTATCAAATGTATGTATTAGTACTGAAATACCGTACAACCTTCTACCACTGACTGAGAGGAACAAAGGAGAAATGTGCAATAATACCGCGGTACTAATGTATCAAATGTATGTATTAGTACAGAAATACCGTACAACCCTACCACGGACTGAGATGAACAAAGGGGAAATGTGCAATAGTTCCACATTTCCTTTGGATTGCTGTATGGAATGTCACACCGCCTTACAATACCTGCATGCGCTCTATGGAGTCAGACAGCAAGCAGGCTCTGTTGATGAGGTAGGTGTGCTCCATGTATTCAGTGATTCTCTGCAGGAAGCTGAGAGGCTCGTTGAAGACGACAGGCATCGTGATCTTGGAGAGTTCCTAAAAAAATGTACGAGGCATGATTTAGATACAGCCTTAGGACTGCGTGCCATCCCAACAGAGGTGGGTAGAGTAGCCAGAAATTGTACTCAAGTAAGAGTACTGTTACTTTAGAGATGTATTACTCAAGTAAAAGTAAGGAGTAGTCACCCAACTATTTACTTAAGTAAAAGTAAAAAGTATGTTGTGAAAAAACTACTCAAGTACTGAGTAACTGATGAGTAACCTAATTACGGCAACAAATAATGCACAAAAACATGAAAATAGCAATGAGCAAATTCAGAGCCAGGAATATCTCTTAAGCAACTAAAACAATAATATATATTAAATAATAGTACATTAAAATAAAATTTTAAAAAATGGCACATTGAGCCGCAATAACTTAACAGCACCATAGCCTCGGTAGGCATTCACTGATTGATTGATTGATTGATTGATTAAAACTTGTATTAGTAAATTGCACAGTACAGTACATATTCCGTACAATTGACCACTAAATGGTAACACCCCAATAAGTTTTTCAACGTTTATCAATTACTTAGTAAATGACCAAGTCGAGGTGATCTACCTCATATATACATATACATACACACACATATCATTTATACACACACATATCATATATATATATATATATATATATATATATATATATATATATATATATATATACATTTATATATACAGTATATCATTTATATTTATTTATTTTGCCGTTTTTGTTCACATGTTGAAGGTGTTTTAATGAATATACATGCATGTTTAACATATAGATTCCTATCTTTCATGAAGACAAGAATATAAATTGGTGTATTACCTGATTCTGATGACTTGCAATGATTGGAATCAGACGTCCACGTTTTCAAATGGAGGAGAAAAAAAGTTCCTCTTTTCTGTCTAATACCACATGAAAGTCGTTGGTTTTTGGCATCTTATTTGTCCAGCTTCCATATTCGTTTTTATACACTTTACAAGAAATACATTGGCGGCAAACTCCGTAGTTTGCTAGCTTGTTTGCGCTGTCTTTCGGAGACTCTTATTTTGTTAGCACAGGCGCGATGCAGCGGCACTTTTATTGTGAAGACAGGAACTGTGCGATCAGTCTTTAGGCTTTTGACGGGAAGTACGGTTGAAATAAAAACGTGTCTTTTTTCCTTCACACTTTTGATTGATTGATTGATTGAAACTTTTATTAGTAGATTGCACAGTACAGTACATATTCCGTACAATTGACCACTAAATGGTAACACCCCAATACGTTTTTTAACTTGTTTAAGTCGGGTCATGTGACCGCCTGGCTCTGTTTGATTGGTCCAACGTGACCAGTGACTGCATGTGATTGGTGAAACGCAGGCATGCGTGGATTCTACTGTGAAGCACTGTCATAAACCAAAACAAACATTAATAGATCGATATAAAAAAGTAGCGGATAGCGAGCTGAGTGTAGATAAATGGAACGGAGTAAAAGTAGCGTTTCTTCTCTATAAATATACTCAAGTAAAAGTAAAAGTATGTTGCATAAAAACTACTCGTAGAAGTACAATTTATCCCAAAAGTTACTCAAGTAAATGTAACGGAGTAAATGTAGCGCGTTACTACCCACCTCTGCATCCCAACATTGCAAAACAGCAGCCCGCACAGATGCAAGTCATCACGTCGTACACCAGTTTAATGCCCATTGAGTTTTACAGCAACATTTTTCTTCCTATTGCTATCATCTTAGAGCAGTGGTTCTTAACCTGGGTTCGATCGAACCCTAGGGGTTAAGTGAGTCGGCCTCAGGGGTTCGGCGGAGGTCAAAACACACCCGACTCATCGTGTAAATACAAACGTCTCCCTATCGGCGTATTACGGATACGACAACAGCTGACTGATTTGCAAGTGTGTAATTTGTTGTGCGTTAATGCACTGTGTTGGTTTTGTTGTTTGAAGGTGATGTTCATGCACGGTTCATTTTGTGCACCAGTAAAAAAAACATGGTAACACTTTAGTACGGGGAACATAATCACCATTAATTAGTTGCTTATTAAAATGCAAATTAGTAACATAATGGCTCTTAACTAGTCATTATTAAGTACTTATTAATGCCTTATTCGGCATGGACTTATTATAACCCTAAACAAATAACTCTGAATTAAGTCTTTATTACTTAGAATATGTTTCCCTAGTGTCCAAATAACTCTAAATTTGACATGATCTATGGTCTGAATTATGGTTTTGTTAGTTTTTGGACTCTTTTAGTTCCTTTTTGCGCTCCCTTGTTTTGTTTGGTTACCATGCCATCTTATGATCATTCTGTCATGACGGGGGCGGGGGGGTTCACAGCTTTCTGCGAGGTTTGTTCTCCCGGGATGCAAACGGATATTCCGGACAAGGCTTGCAGGTAGGAACATATTTATTAACTTGATAAATCTTGGCAGGGCATGAGGTAAACAAACATAAACTATGGCTTCGAACAAACACAAAACAGTGGCAAGAAATAAACAAGACTTAAGTGGACACGGCATGAATCGAGCAACACAAACTGTGGTATCGCATGAAAACAAGCAATGACGCCAGGTCGACTGACTGGCAAAGACAGGCTTAAATAAGGGTGCGCAGTCCGAACACCAGAGGCAGGTGAAAATCATAAGTCGGCATGGTGACCAAACAAAACAAGGGAGCGCAAACAGGAACTAAAAGAGTCCAAAACTAACAAAAAAATAACAAAAACATCATCCAGACCACAGATCATGACAAAATTAGGTCTTTGTTACCTAGAATATCTTTCCTTATACCAAAGTGTTACCAAAAACATATAACTTTGTCTTGAATTTGAAAAAAAAAAACATTTTATTTTTCATTAATTAAGGGTTCAGCAAATGGGCATATGAAACTGGTGGGGTTCAGTACCTCCAACAAGGTTAAGAACCACTGTCTCGGAGCAAAGGATTTGTGCTAAGAAACCAGACCATTTCTTACCATTCCGATGCATTTCTTAAGGATACTCCAGACACTAAGACTGCTTCTGGAAAACATGGGGGCAGGTAATGACGTCCTGGAATGGAAAAAGTGGAAATGATCAAACTTAAACTAAAAAAATACAGGTATTTATTCAGATTACCTAGGATTAAAAGATTAAGATGGTAGCTATATCCTGGCTTGTCACAGAGTACAAACATGTATACAGTATTTTTCCGGATTATAAATCGCACCGGCTGAAAATCCGCAATAAAGAAGGAAAAAAACATATATAAGTCACACATATGAATTGATTTGATAAAACCCAACACCAAGAATAGACATCGGAAAGGCAATTTAAAATATATAAAGACTAGTGAACAACAGGCTGAATAAGTGTACGTTATATGACGCATAAATAACCAACTGAGAAGGCGCCTGGTATGTTAACACAACATATTATGGTAAGTGTCATTCAAATAACTATAACATATAGAACATGCTATACGTTTACTAAACAATCCGTCACTCCTAATCCATAAATCCCATGAAATCTTCTTCCTTTGTGTCACTTATAAACAACTCGGCCAACTCCCAAGGTAGACAATGCGCCGCTTTCTCTTCTATCGGTAAGTCGCTGACGTCAGAGTCATCGTCAGTTGAATTTCCAATTATTCCAGCCTTTCTGAATCCGGACAGGATGGTTTCGGTTGCTGATATACGCCTAGTCTCTTACGTGAATGAGATAAATAATATTATTTGATATTTTGCGGTAATGTGTCAATAACTTCACACATAAGTCGCTCCGGAGTATAAGTCGCACCCCCGGCCATACTATGAAAAAAACTGTGACTTATTATAGGTTCATCACTTCCTAGTGTGAAGTTGTCACGACGCTGTGCCCTCAAACGCTTAATCTTTTTATAGTTATTCGCCTGAGTTGACTGATTCTCTCCTAAAATGCGATGAAGTTGCATTTTTCTGAGCGCAACCACAGCTCTCGTTCAATAGCTATTTAGCTTTCTGCGTAGTAGTAGTATTACTACTTTTTACTACGTTTCTTATCTTTTTCTTCTATGTCCCACTCTCCCTTGTGGAGGGGGTCCGGTCCGATCCGGTGGCCATGTACTGCTTGCCTGTGTATCGGCTGGGGACATCTCTGCGCTGCTGATCCGCCTCCGCTTGGGATGGTTTCCTGCTGGCTGTGCTGTGAGCGGGACTCTCGCTGCTGTGTTGGATCCGCTTTGGACTGGACTCTCGCGACTGTGTTGGATCCATTGTGGATTGAACTTTCACAGTATCATGTTAGACCCGCTCGACATCCATTGCTTTCCTCCTCTCCAAGGTTCTCATAGTCATCATTGTCACCGACGTCCCACTGGGTGTGAGTTTTCCTTGCCCTTATGTGGGCCTACCGAGGATGTCCTAGTGGTTTGTGTTGTGGTTTGAGACACTAGTGATTTAGGGCTATATAAGTAAACATTGATTGATTGATTGATATTACTACTACACTGGACTCTCACTATTATGTTAGATCCACTATGGCAGGGTTCGGGAACCTTTTTGGCTGAGAGAGCCATGAAAGCCAAATATTTTAAAATGTTTTTCCATGAGAGCCATATAATCATTTTTAACACTGAATACAACTAAATGCGTGCATTTTTAAGTACGACCAACATTTCTAGAGTAAGTCTCTTATTCTTTTTACAAACATTGTGATTCTGAAGCTAACCAATAATAAATAAAATACTTCTTACCATTAATGCAACTTCTTGAACAAGTGCTGGAGAAACTGATTAAAATGCGTGGGAATGTTTTATATTTTGAATGTTATTTTTAACACTGATTAGCAGCGGAATTATTCATTACTTATCATGTTAAGCAATGTCTTCTAAGATGTATCTGGGAGCCAGATGCAGTCATCAAAAGAGCCACATCTGGCTCGAGAGCCATAGGTTCCCTACCCTTGCGCTATGGACTGGACTTTCACAATAATATGCTAGACCCCCTCAACGTCCATAGCATCCGGGGGGTCACCCACATCTGTGGTCCTCTACAACAGTGGTCACCAACCTTTTTGTATCCGCGGACCGGTCAACGCTTAATAATTTGTCTCGCGGCCCGGGGGGTGTCCTTTTTTCTTCTCTTCTTTGTCATGAAAAAGGGACGTTTTTGTCATTAAAAAGGGAGTTTTTTGTGGTTAGTGCACTATTTGTAAGTGTATATTGTGTTTTTTATGTTGATTTAATAAAAAATTAAAAAAAAAAAAAAATTTTTTTTTTAATAAAAAATTAAAAAAAAATAATAAAACAATTTTTTTTAAATAAAAAATTCAATCAGGCTACGGCCCGGCCCGGTGGTTGGGGACCACTGCTCTACAAGGTTTCTCATTGTCATTGTCATTGTCATTGACATCCAACTGGGTTGTGAGTTTTTCCTTGCCCTTATATGGAATCTGAACCGAGGAAGTCTTTGTGGCTTGTGCAGCCCTTTGAGACACTTGTGATTGATTGATTGATTGATAGTAACAAAACCATGGTGACCGAAAAGACGTCTAGAATGTTTTTAGAGCTGAAACATCAGTCCCTTTTATCGTACGTGTTGCCAAAACCGAAACAGAACGCTATCCGATTAAAAAAAAATAAAAACAGGAAAGGCTACATATTAGAAACATTGAAAAAAGTCGACCAATCGCAGCTCTGCTGTCGGTTTCGGCGTTAACATGAGGTGGAGATTTTTTGAAAGTCCTTAATAAGCTCCACTGGAGCGTTTGGAGGGGGAGGAGGAAGCTGGTATCACGTCAGCAACCGTACACTGCAACATAATATAGGTTTTATGCACTTGAAAGTCTAAATTTAATTAAAAATAATATTTGAAAATAGATAAAAAAATTTAAAAAAAGAAAGTCTAAATGTAAAAAATGCACAAAATGAGACACGGCCTGCATACTCCTGGCCCAAATTTATCTGATCTGACATGCTCGAGTCAGAATGAATGTATCGGTAGTAGATAAGCAGAGCATGTTGTCTGACTGGTCTGCTATCAGAAAAAGGAAGACTACTTCACCAACTTCAAGATAAATACACGCAAGAGAAACATTGCACCGCAACATTAAAATGCTGCTATATATCCTAACTCAGCTTCACCATGCATCCATTTTTGTAAGAAGTATCCTGTTTAGGGTCACGTCAGGCGCTACACCCTCACTAGCCAATTGTTGTTATGTCAGCTTTGTGAACCACTACACTACCTATAAAACCTCCTCTAAGCATCTCCACAAACGTCACTGAATCGAGCTGTCAAAGCATGCATTACACTAAATCAGGGGTGTCAAACTCAAATACAGAGTGGGCCAAAATTTTAAACGGAACAAAGCCGCGGGCCAAGGTTGAACAAATGAACCTTTTAATAGGGACCCAAACAAGTTTTGCATTGAATATTGAACAAGCGAGACTTATATAACTTTACAGTGACATGCAAAATCGAGTTTCAAATAATACTAATAATTTAAAAATAGCAATGGCATATCAAATCAAATTTAAATAGAAATGAATGCCTCTTTTCTATTTGCAGCCTTCTCAGGTAAATATCAAAATAAACTTTTCCCACAGGCTAATAATACATTTTTATATTGTAGCGTCCAGGAAGAGGTAGTGCTGCAAGGTGTTCTGTGTATTTGTTCTGTTGTGTTGATGTTGTGTTACAGTGCACATGTTCTCCCGAAATGTGCTTGTCATTCTCGTTTAGTGTTGGTTCACAGTGTGGCGCATATTTGTAACAGTCTTAAAGTTGTTTATACAGCCACCCTAAGTGTGACCTGTATGGCTGTTGACCAGGCATGCCTTGCATTAGCGTGTGTAAAAGCCACATACATCATGTGACTAGGCCGGCACGCTGTTTCTACGTAGGAAAAGCGGACGTGACGAAAGGTTTTAGAGGACGCTTGAGGCAGTGCCTTTAAGGGACGCCCCCAATATTGTTGTCCAGGTGGGAATCGGGAGAAATTTGGGAGAATGGTTGCCCCCAGTGATTTTCGTGAGGGGCACTGAAATTTGGGAGTCTCCTTGGAAAATCGGGGGGTGGGGTGGGGGGGTTAGTAAGTATGAGTATTAGCAGTGAATGCGGTGTTACAGCGACACCGCCGCTGTATAATACCGGCGGGCCAGCTCTAATGTTAATTTGATATTGCCTCAAGGGCCAAATGAAAATACATGGCGGGCCAAATTTGGCCCACGGGCCAGAGTTTGACACCCATGCACTAAATGCTCAAAGACGCCTCGGACATAAAAGGATGGTTCATTACAGAACGTTAATTAACTGCAATTAACTAATGTAACACAATGGAAAACAAATAATTCAAAAGCAGTCTTGACACTTCTGATTCAGGTAGCATTATTAATGCAGCCAGATCTGCAGGCTGGTCTGAAAGGTGGTGCAGGAATGCAGCAGTACCTGTGTTTCCTGACGCCATTCTCTTGAGGCTTTGACCCGTTGTTCTTCCGACTACTGCTGTCAAACACCAGTGCATCTTTGTAAATGGACTCCGACACCCCTTCGTACGACTCGTCTGATTCCAGGCCTGTGAAGCAGAGCACGTGTAAGCTTTCAACTCAGTGACCATCTCAAGCATTAACGCCACAAGTACATTTACTTTGCTTATTTATATGTTTGTGATACCACCAGTGATGGCGTTCCAGCGTTGGTAAAAAGGAAGTGTGATGGTAACCATAAACCCAGGAAATGTATTTATTATGACATAAAAAAGGCTTTTACTTGTATTTAAATTTAATTTATTAGTGGTTAACTTCCCATTAAACTTAACACTATTCTCAGTTAATAACGTACACATGTTGCAATGTATGTGGTTAGTGGTTCTCAACCTTTTTTCAGTGATGTACCCCCTGTGAAATTTTTTTTAATTCAAGTACCCCCTAATCAGAGCAAAGCATTTTTGATTGAAAAAAAAGAGATACAGAAGTAAAATACAGCACTATGTCATCAGTTTCTGATTTATTATATTGTATAACAGTGCAAAATATTGCTAATTTGTAGTGGTCTTTCTTGCACTATTTGGAAAAAAATATACAAATAAGTAAAAACTTGTTGAAAGTGATTCAGTTATAAATAAAGATTTCTGCACATAGAAGTAATCATCAACTTAAAGTGTCCTCTTTGGGGATTGTAATAGAGATCCATCTGGATTCATCAACTTAATTCTAAACATTTCTTCACAAAAAAAGAAATCTTTAACATCAATATTTATGGAACATGTCCACAAAAAAATCTAGCTGTCAACACTGAATATTGCATTGTTGCATTTCTTTCCACAGTTTATGTACTGTGAAAAGATTCATATTTTGTTTAAGTATTATGCAATAAATATATTTATTAGGGCTGCGAATCTTTGGGTGTCCCACGAATCGATTCAATATCGATTGTTGGGGTCACGGTTCGATAATATATCGATTTTTTCGATTCGACGCGATTCTCGATTCAGAACAGATTCAAAACGATTCTGTATTCATTCAATACATAGGATTTCAGCAGGATCTACCCCAGTCTGCTGACAAGCTAGCAGAGTAGTACTTTTTTTTTTTAAAAAGCTTTTATAATTGTAAAGGACAATGTTTCATCAACTGATTGCAATAATGTAAATTTGTTTTAACTATTAAACGAACCAAAAATATGACTTATTATATATTTGTGAAAACATTGGACACAGTGTGTTGTCAAGCTTATGAGATGCCATGCAAGTGTAAGCCACTGTGACACTTTGTTCTTTTTTTTTTATAAATGTCTAATGATAATTTAAATGAGGGAATTTTAATCACTGCTATGCTGAAATTATAACTAATATTGATACTGTTGTCGATAATATTCATTTTTGTTTCACTACTTTTGGTTTGTTCTGTGTCGTGTTTGTGTCTCCTCTCAATTGCTCTGTTTATTGCAGTTTTGAGTGTTGCTGGGTCAGGTTCGGTTTTGGAATTGGATTGCATTGTTATGGTATTGCTGTGTAGTGGTTTGTTGGATTGATAAAAAAAATTAAAAAAAATTAAAAATAAAATATATATATTTTTTTTTAAATCCATTTTTTTTTTATGAGAATCGATTCTGAATCGCACAACGTATTCGATTCGATTCATATTCATATTTTTTCCCACACCCCTTATATTTATAAAGATTTTTGAATTGTTGCTATTTTTAAAAAATCTCACATACCCCTTGGCATACCTTCAAGTACCCCCAGGGGTACGCGTACCCCCATTTGAGAACCACTGCACTATTTGCCCTCCCTCAAACACATTACAACGGGACTGTCTGTAAATGGATCTTGTCGTTACGACTACGTACACAAGGTGGGGGTATGCAATGGAATGCCACTTCTTAACACACCTGGTCTG
This sequence comes from Nerophis ophidion, assembly GCF_033978795.1. Classification (NCBI taxonomy): domain Eukaryota; kingdom Metazoa; phylum Chordata; class Actinopteri; order Syngnathiformes; family Syngnathidae; genus Nerophis; species Nerophis ophidion. Next base: position 74,390,157 of record NC_084616.1, on the reverse strand, counting down.
CCTGAATTATTAATATAACAATATAAAAATGTCATCTCAAGGTTATTGTGACCAAAATTGTCACGGTTGTCATTATTATAGCTGTGTTGTTGAAATTGCTTAAAAAGTACTTACAGTACACACACTGAAATCGCTAGCTCTTTTAAATAACTAAAATAAATAGAAAGCCCAATATTATGCATGTTTTGGGATCCCCGCTTGGGATGGTTTCCTGCTGGCTCCGCTGTGAACGGGACTCTCGCTGCTGTGTTGGATCCGCTTTGGACTGGACTCTCGCGACTGTGTTGGATCCATTGTGGATTGAACTTTCACAGTATCATGTTAGACCCGCTCGACATCCATTGCTTTCCTCCTCTCCAAGGTTCTCATAGTCATCATTGTCACCGACGTCCCACTGGGTCATTATTGTCACCGATGTCCCACTGGGTGTGAGTTTTCCTTGCCCTTATGTGGGCCTACCGAGGATGTCGTGGTGGTTTGTGCAGCCCTTTGAGACACTAGTGATTTAGGGCTATATAAGTAAACTGATTGATTGATTGATTGATGTTTTGTGTTTCTTTCTACTGATGTGAGTGTTTTGGCGGGCGTTGTTGTGTCCTTCTCTTTTGAACTTTTGAACGCACCGTAAAAACAAATCTGTGTCATATTCCCCTAAATCTATATTGACAAAGCACAGCTTGTCGAGTCAATGTGCACAATCAAAAAAGCGTAGTTGTTCAGACAGCAATGTGTTTGTATAAGTTTAGATTGGGGTATGTCCTTTCTTAATGGGGTAAATAGTTAATGTCCCTTGTTTTCATGTTAGCATATAAGGTAGCGAGCGAGTGCAAGTTCGTCCGTGAGTTTTTCAAAGTGTGGCTATCAATCATGATTACTTGATCATTTTAATTTAAAAAGGTAATGCTAACTGTAGAGCAGGGGTCACCAACCTTTTTGAAACCAAAAGCTACTTCTTGGGTATTGATTAATGCGGAGGGCTACCAGTTTGATATATACCTAAATAAATTGCCAGAAATAGCCATTTTGCTCAATTTACCTTTAACTCTATGTTATTATTAATAATTAATGATATTTATCTTTATGGAAACACTGATCATCTTAACGATTTCTCACAATAAATATATAATTTTGATGACCTGTTTTAAATAGGTTAAAATCCAATCTGCACTTTGTTAGAATATATAACAAATTGGACCAAGATATTTTTCTAACAAAGACAGATCATTATTTCTTCTAGATTTTCCAGAGCAAAAATTTAAAAAGAAATTCAAAAGACTTTAAAATAAGATTTAAATTTTATTCAACAGATTTTCTAGATTTGCCAGAATATTTTGGGGGAATTTTAATCATAATAAGTTTGAAGAAATATTTCACAAATATTCTTCGTCGAAAAAACAGAAGCTAAAATGAAGAATTAAATTAAAATATATTTATGGGGATAGGTTGATTGGCAACACTAAATTGGCCCTAGTGTGTGAATGTGAGTGTGAATGTTGTCTGTCTATCTGTGTTGGCCCTGCGATGAGGTGGCGACTTGTCCAGGGTGTACCCCGCCTTCCGCCCGATTGTAGCTGAGATAGGCGCCAGCGCCCCCCGCGACCCCAAAAGGGAATAAGCGGTGGAAAATGGATGGATGGATGGATATATTTATTATTCTTTGAGCCAGCGTCCCCTGCGACCCCAAAAGGGAATAAGCGGTAGGAAATGGATGGATATTATTCTTTACGATGAAAAAATAAATTTACTTGAACATTGATTTAAATTGTCAGGAAAGAAGAGGAAGGAATTTAAAAGGTAAAAAGGTATATGTGTTTAAAAATCCTAAAATAATTTTTAAGGTTGTATTTTTTTCTCTAAAATTGTCTTTCTGAAAGTTATAAGAAGCGAAGTAAAATAAATAAATGAATGTATTTAAACAAGTGAAGACCAAGTCTTTAAAATATTTTCTAGGATTTTCAAAGTTTTGTCTCTCTTAGAATTAAAAATGTCGAGCAATGCGAGACCAACTTGCTAGTAAATAAATAAAATTAAAAAAATAGAGGCAGCTCACTGGTAAGTGCTGGTATTTTTAGAACAGCCCAGCGGGCGACTCATCTGGTCCTTGCGGGCACCGCTTTGGTGACCCCTGCCGTAGAGTTTTACCGCGGTTATCTTTAATACGGTTTATCGTTACATTCCTAGCCAGAGTATAAGAAGAAATAGCAGGAGGAATTAGTGTTGCGAACTCAGCATTTATTTTTTTGCTTTATTCAGACCTCTCCAGATACAAATTTTCCAAAAAAGCGACTAGCGACAAATTTAGCGACTATTTCCAGGGTTAATGGTGACTTTTGGAGAGTGACCGGAAACATGCAATGGGGTTCTTCAGCAGCGGGCCTCTTTTTGTTTTCCTTCTCGAGTTCTTACTCACTTTTTGTCTTCACCGCAGCATCAATATAAAAATATACCTGCCCATACACAATGATGCAACTTTAAGAAAAAGAACATGTTCAAGTGCTGTAAAGACACAAAGAGCGAACCTGAAACGGCGTCGTAGAAAACATCTTCATTGCTCATCTTCTGGAGTCAAAGCTGACCAATCTTGATTGTTGACTGTTCAGCTTTTAGCACATGTTGACGGTAGCACTCAGATACTTTCTTCTGGACAAACACCTGTCAGGCAAGGCGCCGCTGGATCGTCACCCCGGCAACAGGGCGGCACTTGTGCTTAAGTCGCCGCAGAATGTTTGGAGGACACCAGCAAATTTCTGCATGTAAGATGATGCAAAATTATCACATTTGAGTTTGTGTCTCTTTTTTATTGATGGACACAAATTAGAAATCTGTGGAGAAAGAGGAAAAAAAGACAAGTGAATATGCAAATATGTACACTGATTTTACTGATTATTTTGAGTTTGTTTGTTTATGAAATTAAAACATAAAAAGCCTCAAGCCTTTTTTTACATTTTAAATCAAAATAAAATCTCACAACACAATCGCCAGCAGCTCTTCTCTAATATAAGCAAATGCTTTAGCTGCACAGAAGCAAAAGTGAACAAGTATGACAGCCCAGACTGTAAATAAGAGGAATGCTGACTGATACTCTGACTCATCATTTGTAACAAAGACTCAGCACTAGACTCAAAATGAAGCTTGTCAATAACAACAATAAATTAAAGCTGCAAGCAGCGTTGGTCGGGTCCGCCTTTGGCCGCTGCCAAGCCCTGGTCTAAGTCAGACCTACATAAAGGTCTTTGTTTCATGTCTGTACGACATTCCTAACAGAAGTTACAAGCAGTTTTGTCTGGGTTTTTTCCTAGGGGGCGCTGGAGCGGAATTTTCACTTTTGGGGTTTGTTTTTTCATCAAAAGGGTTCAATCTCTCTCCTGTGCGTGTTTGAAGGCGAAACGACAAACGCACTGGGAGGAGTTTACGTTTGAAAAAGGTGTCGGCTTTTTACAAAACTTTTATTTTGAAGGGGTAATTGTTAACTTCCTGTTGATTTTAACTGAAAGATGCCAATCATCAAAATGTAGGTCTAAGTGAGACCTACATTGAGGTTTTTGTTTCATGTCTGTCCGACATTCCTACCAGAAGTTACAAGCAGTTTTATCTGTTTCCTCTTCCTAGGAGCAGTTGTTTCTGTGTTTTATTCAAAAATTGCGCTAGAGCGCAATTTTGAGTTTTATTAATTTTTTTTTCATTATATCGCAATTTCTGCCAGTCCTGGTGTGTGTGCCAAGTTTGGTGAGTTTTGAAGCATTTTAAGGGGGTCAAATTACAGCTCAAAGAGGCAAAAATAGCATTTTCTGCGAAAATTTTGCTTTGAATGAGTTTTTGCCAAATTTCGGTTGATTTTAGGTATAGAAGTGTTTATTGGAAATGTAGGTCTAAGTCAGACCTACATAGAGGTTTTTGTTTCATGTCTTTACGACATTCCTAACGGAAGTTACAAGCAGTCTGTTTTTCGTCTCTTCCTAGGGGGCGCTAGCGCGCGATTTTCATTTTTGGGGTTTGGTTGCCTAATAAGTTGGGAAAGTTTGCCGGACCGATGTGTGTGTCAAATTTGGTGAGTTTTGAAGCATGTTAAGGGGGTCAAATTACAGCGCATAGGTGCGAAATAATAAAGAAAAAAGAATAATAAAGAAAGAATAAAACGCACCAGATTCAATAGGGTCCCTAATAAGGCTTTAGATGACAGGCATATTCATGTAATGCACAATGGTAGGGCACAAAAGTGGGAAGCATTGACTCGAAGGTATTGCTCCCTCCTTGGTGGTGTTTTACAACCTCAATTCCTGTGTACAAGGGCAGGGTGTTCTTTTTCATAATGTAATCAATTAACAACAGGGTGAAATCGCTTTGTGTCCCTAAGGCGATCAAACACTTGAAGTGGAAAATGAGATGCAAGTTCTGCTGAAACCCTCATGACACAGACTGTTATGAAACAGTCCAAAGCTTATTTTTAAAAATCGCATTAACTTTGTTAGTTGTACTATTGCAGAACAATAGTACAACTAACAAAGTCAGTTATTTTCAAAAACATCCAAATATTAGATTAATTCTCAAATGTGACAGCCAAAGCTGCCACACCACCTAAGGTCCATTGGCGGAAAATGCTATTCCTAGGCTACAATTAGAGATGTCCGATAATATCAGACGGCCGATATTATCGGCCGATACATGCGTTAAAATGTAACATCGGAAATTATCCGTTTCAAAATTATCGGTATCGGTTTCAAAAAGTAAAATTCAAAACTTTTTAAAACGCCGATGTGTACACGGACGTAGGGAGGAGTACAGAGCGCCAATAAACCTTAAAAGGCACTGCCTTTGCGTGCCGGCCCAGTCATATAATATCTACGGCTGTTGACACACGTGAATGCAAAGCATACTTGGTCAACATCCATACAGGTCACACTGAAGGTGGCCGTATTAAACAACTTTAACACTGTTACAAATATGCGCCACACTGTGAACCCACACCAAACAAGAATGACAAACACATTTCGGGAGAACATCCGCACCATAACACAACATAAAAACAACAGAACAAATACCCAGAAGAGCCACATCTGGCTCTAGAGCCATAGGTTCCCTACCCCTGCTTTATATTATGTTGGATGGATATTGATACAAAACATTTCAAAATATTATATAAATAGTGCAAAAACTGCACATGCAGACCAACATGCATAACGTATAGGAAACATAATACACTGTACACTAATGTCCTAGTGAGGAAACTAGTCCATTCTCTTTGCTTCTCGTCCAACTATTGAAAGCCAGTATTTACCAATGACTCAAAACATCTTAACACAAAACATAACATTTAATATGCATGTCTTTTGCAAATACTTAAAAGATTCCCCAACCGAGAAGACCGAGATGGCACTGATACAATTGTACATGCAGTAGATTAACACAGCATTCATCCAAATAATCTAGTATCCAATAACAATAATCCATGCATATTATTATTGAATCTAACATTCCTACTCATTTCCTTCTTTTAACAAAGAAGCTGGTTACTGTGGCAACCACACTGCCAAACTTACCAATAGTAATATGAATAAAAACTGCTAAATCCAGTAAACAGCCACGGAATGAGTCGTTGTCTGGCTGTGCTGTCAGGGTGGCAAGGCGTGAGAGAGAGAGAGAGAGCGACAGAAAGAGAGAGACACTTGGATTTCAAAGACAAGTGTCAGTGACAAAACATACACACCTATTTTTCACCTACATAGTAAGAGACACACCTCCACACACTAGTTAATTTCACACTACCAAAAACATAAAAAGATGAGCACAGCGTTGAAAATGTCTTCACGAGAGCCTGAGAAAAAAATAATATATCCATCTATCCATCTTCTTCCGCTTATCCGAGGTCGGGTCGCGGGGGCAACAGCCTAAGCAGGGAAACCTAGACTTCCCTCTCCCCAGCCACTTCATCTAGCTCTTCCCGGGGGATCCCGAGGTGTTCCCAGGCCAGCCGGGAGACATAGTCTTCCCAACGTGTCCTGGGTCTTCCCCGTGGCCTCCTACCGGTTGGACGTGCCCTAAACACCTCCCTAGGGAGGCGTTCGGGTGGCATCCTGACCAGATGCCCGAGCCACCTCATCTGGCTCACCTCGATGTGGAGGAGCAGCGGCTTTACTTTGAGCTCCTCACGGATGGCAGAGCTTCTCACCCTATCTCTAAGGGAGAGACCTGGAAACTCATTTCGGCCGCTTGTACCCGTAATCTTATCCTTTCGGTCATGACCCAAAGCTCATGACCATAGGTGAGGATGGGAACATAGCTCGACCGGTAAATTGAGAGCTTTGCCTTCCGGCTCAGCTCCTTCTTCACCACAACGGATCGGTACAACGTCCGCATTACTGAAGACGCCGCACCGATCCGCCTGTCGATCTCACGATCCACTCTTCCCTCACTCGTGAACAAGACGAATATAATCATTTTAAAACAAAGCTGCGAAGCCAAAGCTGGGGTCGACCAATTAAACTACTTGCTTTGTTTGGCAAAAAACCCAAAATACATGTTGCATAACATCCATTTCTCAGACAGCAGGGCAAGCCCCATTACTTGAATATTCTCTGGGGGCGCAGAGGTCTATGAACACAATCTATGAATAAATAATCTGGTTATTGGTCGGGTTTTGTTACATGGTTTATTTTGAGCCATGCAACAAAACAAAAGAATGACATAAACTACAAAAGAAATATATATATTAGGGATGCACAGAAATGAAAATTTGTGGCCGAAGCCGAATAAAATTTAAAAGCTTGGCCGAAGGCCGAATACCGAATGATGAAAGCAGTTTTTCAAAATTTTTTAAATATTGCATAAATAGCCTAGAATAAATATTTAGACATGTTTTTCAAATAAAGTAATTTTTAATTGAATATTGACATTTTTTTAATATTCCAGTAGTCTTTGCTTTTCAAAAAAAGCACAGTTTTTCATTTATATTAGGCCTTCAAACAAAACATGCATTCCAAAAAAAAATAAAGTGCATTAAAGTGGATAAACCCACAACAAATGAATTATTGTCCTTTTGGCAAAAGTCTGCTTAGCCACAGTAGATATGCTAATAATGTAAACAGAGGCCCCACTAAATCTCAATAAGTGTGTGCTTGTAACCTCATACACTTATACAGGTAGCCTACACAACAGGCTAATAATGTAAACAGAGGCCCCACTAAATCTCAATTAAGTGTGTGCATGTAACCTCATACACTTATACAGGTAGCCTACACAACAGGCTAATAATGTAAACAGAAGGCTCAAGTAAATCTCAATAAGTGTGTGCTTGTAACCTCATACACTTATACAGGTAGCCTACACAACAGGCTAATAATGTAAACAGAGGCCCCACTAAATCTCAATAAGTGTGTGCTTGTAACCTCATACACTTATACAGGTACACAACATATCCCAACGTCACTGCACGTTGGTTGATTGCGTCACCGCGTCAAAAAATTGCGTCACACGCCACTATTCGGCCTTGTTTTTAACTCATTCCACCGAAGGCCGAATGTGGCTTTTTTTGCCATATTCGGTTACCGATTAATCGGTGCATCCCCATTTTTAATGTTTGTTTGTTTTTTTGCTATCAAAACATATGGTTTTCCTTTTTTTTTTTAAGTTTCTTTTTTTAATTTTTATATCCTAAGTATTGTAAAATTGGGATAGGGTTGAAATTGCTCTATTTTCTTTTATTACGTAAATATTCTGTGATTTTTTTTTAAAACGTAAAAAATTGTTTTTTTCAAACTAACACTGCGTGTATAGACCAGGGATCACCAACGCGGTGCCCGCGGGCACCAGGTAGCCCGTAGGGACCAGATGAGTCGCCCGCTGCCCTGTTCTAAAAATAGTTAAAATAGCAGCTGTGGAGAGGCGGAGCCGACAGTCCGACAGGGAGGCAGGGCACGCTGGAGCCCGGCCCAAGATGGCGGTGAGGAGGCGGTGATGGTGAGCGAGCGGCGAGGCGTGCCGGGAGCAACCCCAAAACCAAGATCAGGTGTGTGGATCGTGCACCTGTACACGATTAACGTATCTCCTCTCGCTGTATAAAAGGGGAGAAGGAGGAGAGGACGGTGCGGAGTGTGAAAAACACATACAACGACGGAGACGGAGAAAAGAAGACGCTGACTGAAGTGCATGCTGTTGAAAAGCAGACGGCGGAGCGAGCAGCAGAGGGAGACGGGAGATGCAGCGGAAGAGCGACCCGACCGCAGACAAGCTTGTGTGGGAAAATAAAGCAAGTCAAACCTGCTTGAAGTCATGTCCTTGCTTGGTGGTCCATGGAACCGGCAAGATGACGGCGTGAGTCTGTCACAGCAGCACTTACCAGTGAGCTGCCTCTATTTTTTACATTTTATTTATTCACTATCAAGCTGGTCTTGCTTTGCTTGACATTTTTGATTCTAAGAGAGACAAAACTCAAATAGAATTTGAAAATCCAAGAAAATATTTTAAAGACTTGGTCTTCACTTGTTTAAATAAATTCATGTATTCTTTTACTTTGCTTCTGATAACTTTCAGAAAGACAATTTTAGAGAAAAAATACAACCTTAAAAATTATTTTAGGATTTTTAAACACATATACCTTTTAAATTCCTTCCTCTTCTTTCCTGACAATTTATATCAATGTTCAAGTTTTTTTTTTATTGTAAAGAATAATAAATATTTTTTTATTTAATTCTTCATTTTAGCTTCTGTTTTTTTCAACGAAGATTATTTTTGAAATATTTATTCAAACTTATAATGATTAAAATTCACAAAAACTATTCTGGCAAATCTAGAAAATCTGTATAATCAAATTTAAATCTTATTTCAAAGTCTTTTGAATTTCTTTTAAATTTTTTGTTCTGGAAAATCTGGAAGAAATTATTTGTCTTTGTTAGAAATATAGCTTGGTCTAATTTGTTATATATTCTAACAAAGTGCAGATTGGATTTTAATCTATTTAAAACATGTCATCAAAAATATATATTTATTGTGAGAAATCATTAATATGATCAGTGTTTCCACCAAGATAAATATCATTAATTATTAATAATAACATAGAGTGAAAGGTAAATTGAGCAAATTGGCTATTTCTGGCAATTTATTTAAGTGTGTATCAAACTGGTAGCCCTTCGCATTAATCAGTACCCAAGAAGTAGCTCTTGGTTTCAAAAAGGTTGGTGACCCCTGGTATAGAGCATTACCCTGCAGCCAAGAGGAGCATTGGTAACCTGTAAACTGTTTTGAAAATGTTTTATTGTAATTTATATACCCAAAAAAATAGGGGTGTAACTGTACACAAAAATTTCGGTTCGGTACATACCTCGGTTTAGAGGTCACGGTTCGGTTAATTTTCGGTACAATAAGAAGACAATAAAATATAAATTTTTGGGTTATTTATTTACCAAATTTGTAAACAATGGCATAACATACATACATATACACACAGGGTCCGTTGCCAGGGTTAATGGGGTCAACATATATAAAATAAAAACTAAATAAGGTAAGGGTCAGAATGGTTTCTTAACAAAACCATAGAAGTGGGTCAAAATCTAGTTTTTAATGAAATATGGACTTAAATCTGCTGCTATAAAAACATTTGTTATTGCTTTAGCCCTGCCTGACTCGCAGAGGAGAGGCTGCTTGAATGCGGTAGTGACGCTACAAATGGGTTAGCATGTGTTATGAGAGTAGTGTATGTGTGTGTGTGGCCCTTTAATACATGACAGCATGTGCGGTGAGTGTGTGGGCGAGCGAGGTGAGGGAGCACTAAGTGAGTGTGGGGAGTGGCTAGTGTTTTGTTGGATTGGCTGTGTGCGAGACCTCAATATAGCCACGGTTTGGAACAAATCGCCGGACTCATTATTTACCCTGGAGTCCGGAGCTGTGGACCCCCACTGCCGGGTAGAGTGAAGGGTGTTTCCCCTCGAGAATACATCAGCCCTGGGGGAGTGTCTCCCCTGCGCTCCTCGAGCCAGAAGCAGGAAAGGTGCAAAACATGTTTGACGTGTTGACAGGAGCAGCTGCTGAACAATGTCGGCAAACCTCCGTCCTCCATTGTTGTATCGCGCAGCCAAAGTGTTCCGAAACAGGAGATCTTAACGAGGCAGGAGGGTCTTCCAGCTCTGGCTTTTACATGTTGTCCTAGCCTGGTCGCTGCTAGCATGTGTACTCGTTCGGTACACCTCTGAACCGGACCGAAACCCCCTTACCGAAATGGTTCAATACAAATACACGTACCGTTACACCCCTACAAATAATACATTACGAGAATTGTGTTGCTGTCTGGGTCGGTCCTGTGATAAGGTGGCAACTCGTCCAGAGTGCACCCCGCCTTACGGCCGAGTGCAGAAAACGGATGGATGGATGTTGAATCCAGAATCGATTTCAAATTGAATGGTCACCCCAAGAGTTGGAATCCAATCGAATCGCGAGGTGTCCAAAGATTCCAACCTGTAATGTTATACAATTATCCATAATTGAGCAACTCTAACTCAAATGCATGAAAACACAATTAATCAACAATTACTTCTGCACCATCAACCACTTCCTCGACAATCACAAAATGAATCACTCACTTATTACGGGCAGATAGAAAACAACCAACATTTTTCTTTTCAAACACTAGTACAAAACCAAAACCAACTGGCACACCTATTTTCACCCACACAGTCTTTCTGTGTTAAGTTCACCATTATGGGAGGTGCAGGGATTCGAGAAAAAAAAAAAAACAATGAATTTCAATGAATTAACAAAGATAAATGATTGTATGAATCCCATAGCAGCGAAACCAAGAGCACTCTCACATCTTTAAAATACAGTTGATAAAAAATTAAGTAAAACACAGATTTTACAGGTCTAGTAAACAACAAGCTATGGTTGCATGGACAAATCAATATTTTTCCAGTTTTAAAACAGCTATAACAATACATAACAATATATTAAGCCAAGTACACATCTTTGACATTTATATGATTATTATTCATTATAGTATTTATTCTGTCTTCTCACTTGGCCTTATTCACAAAGGTTAAGGATACGACCATAAGGTAACAGAAGAAGGCAGGCTGAACGACACTTGTGCATATACTGTGTAACCTGGGTCTTCCATCAAGTATACAGTATTGTTTCATTGTTGCCTAGAGGGTTGCCTAGACTGGTGTCTCAAACTATACCTCATTCCCTAGTGGTTACACCATGCAAATATGGGACAAGCAAAATAAATTACCTGCTGGTGCCATCATTCTTCACAGATTAAGCAGGTTGTAACAGTAGAGTGTGGTTATTATTTTCCCTAATGAGACTTTATGAGTGTAATGTCACCAACTAAAGGGACTTGAGTCCCTTTTCAGTCATTTACACTGCAAAAACTGAAATCTAAGTAAGATGAAATATCTCAAATAAGGGTGATATTTGCTTATTTTCTGTCTGGTAAGATAATTCTTCTCACTAAGCAGATTTTATGTTAGAGTGTTTTACTTGTTTTAAGGGTTTTGCTCCTAAATGATGTCAGTAAGATACTACAGCTTGTTTCCGGCATTTTATGACATATTTTGAGTAAAATATGCTTGAAACTATTTTCGTCCAGGTGTCCAAAACACACCCAGCAATGGTGCACAGGAAGGCGGGGAAGAAGAGGGGTAAAAGGCGGCCAAAATGTTCAAGTCCCAATTGTGTCCAGTCCCACGAGTCCCGCCGCCGGCCACACAAGTCCTGGGATACAAAAAATGTCCAAAACGCACCCAGCAAAGTCCCACGGGAAGTAGGGGGGAAAAAATGAGAAAAGTCGGCAAAAGTCCCCCAAAATTTTCTAAAGACCTACCCAGGTCCGAGTCCCAACCGGGTTCGAGTTTGAGTTTGAGTGCACACTCGAACCCGGGTGGAACTTTTGAACATTTCCCCGACTTTTCTCACTTTCCTCCCCACCTTCCCGTGGGACTTTGCTGGGCGCGTTTTGGACATTTCGGGCATCCCGGCCGCCGGCGGAACTTGTGGGACTCGAACCTGTGTAGCTATTTTGAACATTTTTGGGACTTTCTCTGACTTTTCCAACTTTCATCCCCTCTCCCCATGGGACTCGGCTGGGTGTGTTATGGACATTTTGGGCATCCTGGGACTTGCCTGGCCGTACATAAGATTTTATGTTAGAGTGTTTTACTTGTTTTAAGTGTTTAAGTCCTAAATGATCTCAGTAAGATATTACAGCTTGTAGCTGAGATTTGATGACCTATATTGAGTAAAACATGCTTGAAATGAGAATATCAAATGTTGCAAAGCTGTGTCATCAACATTTACAAGTATAAAACTAGTTTTTAAAGTAAGAATTTCTTATATCAAGAATGTAAAACCAAATCATGACTTTGACACAATTGTTTCTCATATTAAAACAGATGACAACCAAATAGACTTTGCGGTTTTGATTTTAATGAAACAATAGAAAATTCGTACTCGTATACTGTAGTGGTACACTTGCTATTAGTGAGAATATACTTATTTTGAGGTATTTTTGGGTTCATTGAAGTTAGCTCATTTTACTTGTTTTGGAAAGTCTTGACAAGCTAAATTTTTCTTGTTCTATTGGCAGATAATTTTGCTTAGTTCAAGTAAAATACCCCTCATTTTTGTATTTTGTTTTCTTGTTTTTGAACACTGACTTTTTGCAGTGTAGTAATGGCACATTTAAACATTTTCCACCAAAAATTACAATGATTGACTTTTGCTACACTCAGTTTGGCCACTGCTGCAACATTCTTCTCAAATCTGTTGAAAGGTGGCTTTTAGGATATGCGCTTGCAAAATGTCTTTCCTGTTGGCATAAATTCAACCACACAACATATATCTACACACAAAACATAATATCAAGCAAACAAAGATATTTCATTTGCATCATAACGGATGTAAAACCCAATGTATGTATTATTGCCTAATTAATGTAGGTGTGAACAGTTTCTACTGTCAAGCACCACTGTTTCAACATTACCAGAAAGGAGTGAAAGGATTTTGTAGCTGCCCTCTTGTGCACTGCTGGAGAAAGTACATTTATCTATGTATGGCAGACAAATTCCATCAAGCAGACACTTATTTAAAGACCTACTGAAAGCCACTACTACCGACCACGCAGTCTGATAGTTTATATATCAATGATGAAATATTAACATTGCAACACATGCCAATACGGCCTTTTTAGTTTACTAAATTGCAATTTTAAATTTCGCGCCGAAATATCCTGCTCAAACGTCTCGGTATGATGACGCGTGCACGTGACGTCACACATCTTAGAGGACATTTTGTCCAGCATCGCTCCCAGCTATAAGTTGTCTGTTTTCATCGCATAATTCCACAGTATAATGGACATCTGTGTTGCTGAATCTTTTGCAATTTGTTCAATGAAAAATGGAGACATCAAAGAAGAAAGCTGTAGGTGGGAAGCGGTGTATTGCAGCCGGCTTTAGCAACACAAACACAGCCGGTAATTTATTGTTTACATTACCGAACGATGACGGTGAAGCTTTACTATGGAAAAGAGTGGTCAAGCGAACACGGTTGGATTGGACCACACACACAAAGTACAATGTATTATGCAGCGATCATTTCGAAAGATCGTGTGTCGAAGAGGGTCCCTTGCAAAGGGCAGTGATGGGCATCGCCACCACCCGTCGACTGGTGCTGAAGAAAGGTGCGGGGCCGACCTTCAGGTTGTACAGGTACGACCATATAATCTCAAATTAATGGGGAAATCGTCGCTTTCTCGGTCCAAATCGCTCTCGCTGCTGGTGGCCATCCCATCCATCCATCTTCTTCCGCTTATCCGAGGTTGGGTCGCGGGGGCAGCAGCCTAAGCAGAGAAGCCCAGACTTCCCTCTCCCCAGCCACTTCGTCTAGCTCTTCCCAGGGGATCCCGAGGCGTTCCCAGGCCAGCCGGGAGACAGTCTTCCCAACGTGTCCTGGGTCTTCCCCGTGGCCTCCTACCGGTTGGACGTGCTCTAAACACCTCCCTCGGGAGGCGTTCGGGTGGCATCCTGACCAGATGCCCGAACCACCTCATCTGACTCCTCTCCATGTGGAGGAGCAGCGGCTTTACTTTGAGTTCCTCCCGGATGGCAGAGCTTCTCACCCTATCTCTAAGGGAGAGACCCGCCACACGGCGGAGGAAACTCATTTCGGCCGCTTGTACCCGTGATCTTATCCTTTCGGTCATGACCCAAAGCTCATGACCATAGGTGAGGATGGGAACGTAGATCGACCGGTAAATTGAGAGCTTTGCCTTCCGGCTCAGCTCCTTCTTCACCACAACGGATCGGTACAACGTCCACATTACTGAAGACGCCGCACTGATCCGCCTGTCGATCTCACGATCCACTCTTCCCCCACTCGTGAACAAGACTCCTAGGTACTTGAACTCCTCCACTTGGGGCAGGGTCTCCTCCCCAACCCGGAGATGGCACTCCACCCTTTTCCGGGAGAGAACCATGGACTAGCATTTGGAGGTGCTGATTCTCATTCCGGCCACTTCACACTCGGCTGCGAACCGATCCAGTGAGAGCTGAAGATCCCGGCCAGATGAAGCCATCAGGACCACATCGTCTGAAAAAAGCAGAGACCTAATCCCGCGGCCACCAAACCGGAACCCCTCAATGCCTTGACTGCGCCTAGAAATTCTGTCCATAAAAGTTATGAACAGAATCGGTGACAAAGGGCAGCCTTGGCGGAGTCCAACCCACACTAGAAACGTGTCCGACTTACTGCCAGCAATGCGGACCAAGCTCTGACACTGATCGTACAGGTCACATTGTGTCTGTCTTATTGTGACTGCCACAATAAGACAGTCCGATACCCCATACTCTCTGAGCACTCCCCACAGGACTTCCCGAGGGACACGGTCGAATGCCTTCTCCAAGTCCACAAAGCACTGGTGGTCATGATTGTAAACAATGTTCAGATGTGAGGAGCTCCACAACCCGTGACGTCACGTGCACATCGTCTGCTACTTCCGGTTTATCAGCACCAAAAGTTGCGAACTTTATTGCCGATATTCTCTACTAAATCCTTTCAGCAAAAATATGGCAATATCGCGAAATGATCAAGTATGACACACAGAATGGACCTGCTATCCCCGATTGAATAAGAAAATCTCATTTCAGTAGGCCTTTAACTACCTGCTCTACGTGCTGATTAGTTTAAGCAAACATAATGATTTGGAAATGGCATACATGCTATGTATTACATGTATAGAGAATACATAGCATGTCTTCCAATTATAATATCCTCAAAGTTATATAATCATTAAACCACAAGTGTCATACTCAAAGCGGCCAGAAAGTGCATTTTTAGTTAAGTTAGTTGGTTGGTTGGTTGGTTGGTTGGTTGGTTGGTTGGTTGGTTGGTTGGTTGGTTGGTTGGTTGGTTGGTTGGACAGATGGACAGATGGATAGATAGTACTTTATTGATTCCTTCAGGAGAGTTCCCTCAGGAAAATTAAAATGTAAAAATTCTAATTTTGGCAGACAAAATGTACTGAATGCAATTGTATATTTTCTAAACTTAATTGTTATCTGATTGATTGATTGAAACTTTAATTAGTAGATTTTTCAACTTGTTTAAGTCGGGGTCCACGTAAATCAATTCATGGTAAAGATGCAACAACATATTCCAAGCATTTCTTTTGGTTATCACAAATAAAAACTTAAATATCTGCTTGTCACCTTGACTTATGATTTCAAAGCAAGTTTTTCAACAATCTGTTGGTAAAAAAAACAATTGCTTTAAATTGGTAACACATGTACATTTTGGCTCAGACGGTAGAGCGGCCATCCAGCAACTTGGGGGTTCCTGGCTCGAATCTAGCTTCCGCCATCCTAGTTACGGCCGTCGTGTCCTTGGGAAAGACACTTCACCCACCTTGCTCCCAGAGCTGATCACCCTGGTGTATGAATGTGTATTAATATTTGGTGGTGGAAGGAGGGGCTGGAGTACCAAATAGGCAGCCACGATTCCGGCAATCTACCCCTAGGCAGCTGTGGCTTCAAATGTAGCTTACCACCATCATTAAACTATTAGTATTACTTTTTTACATACTGTTACTGTGGGCAGCCATAATTGTGATTTGGCCCTCAAAAAATAGGAGTTTGCCAACCCTACATTGGACAAATGGTCAATAACTTATTGATAATTACTGGCTAAGTTTCTTTCAGCCATGGCACTTCAAATATGTTTTGCTTGATGGCAGCCATGTTTTTCAACAAATCTTGCTCAAATTTTAAAGAATTAAAATATGTATCCAACAGAAAAATAATAGCACAGGCAACAAGTTGGGGTGCAGGTTTTAATGAAATGTCAGTGTTTTGTGTGCAGTGGTTCAGGAGTAGAAAGGCTACCCAAAGTAGTGTTCTAATGTTTTCACATGATTATACTGTTGATAAATTAAACAAATACCTTACCCCTAGGCCAACCCATACCCAATTCTACTAAATAAACATCACTATAAAATAGGACTGCACGATTAGTCGAACTTAAACTAAAATAAATCAAGGTTATTTAGTGCGATAAATAACCACAAAAAGCTGAGGTTTTTGTTTTGTTCTTCTCCACGGTAACCAGAGTTTGAATGACAGACATGGAACCAGAATCAGAATAGAGTTTATTGCCATTGCTTGAGAACGAGTTCACAAACTAGGAATTCACCTGACTGCGTTTATTTACCAATACAATTAACTCAACGCAGTGAGCCCTCTTTTCAGCAGAATATTTACCAGCAGACACAGTGTGTAGACAGAAAAGGGAGGATGGACGCATTTTGGCTAAGAAATTTAAGATAAAAGTGAAGCTATAACACTGAAACACTATCAGGAAAAGGTGCTCTAAGACATGGCTAGCGAGCTAGCGAGCAGCTAAAATTCATTTTTTGATTGATTGAGACTTTTATTAGTAGATTGCACAGTACAGTACATATTCCGTACAATTGACCACTAAATGGTAACACTTGAATAAGTTTTTTCAACTTGTTTAAGTCGGGGTCCACGTTAATCAATTCATGAAAACGGTTCTTCCGCAGTCTGCAGTGATTTAGCTACTTCTAAATCACCAATCCTCGCCTCCATGGCAACAAATAAAGTACGTTTCTTACAAGTCTCATCCCTGCAGGACGAGGAATAGCTAAACATGCTTCACTACACACCGTAGCTCACTGGCATCATTAGCGGTGACGCAGGTGAGCTACGGCACTTGAATGTAAACAAATTCCATGGGTGGATATACACCAGACATCCACTGTAATGATACCAAGCAAGGGGGCGTATCTACTCGATACATTGATATTTTTAGCATCACAAAATCTTTTTTCTTTTTTGTAAAATGTATATTATGTTTGCAAATTCAGGAAAAACGTCCTTGGACACATGAGGAATTCAATTACGACCAATGTATGATCTTGTACCCAAATTTGAGGTATCATCCAAAACTAATGTAAAGCATGCAAAAAGCAGAAGAATAAGTGATTATTACATTTTAACAGAAGCATATATTGAACATGTTGAAACAAAAAAAGTACCAGATATTAACAGTAAATGAACAAGTAGATTAACAATCCATTATTACAGTTTCTCCTTTATAATGTTGACAAAATAATAGAATGGAAAATGACACAATATGTTACTGCATTTGTCAGAAGACAAATTAGGAGCCTTTGTTTGCTTATTTACTAATAAAAGAAAAGTTGTCCTGTATGTTCCCTATTTTATTTAACCCTTCTATTATGTTGAGGGTCAATTTGACCATTTCAGTTTTTGTGTTTATCAAAGTACCGGTTATCCTTTCTTTTTCTTGCTGAGATTTGGTGACTTTTCCTCATCTATGGTCATGAACTGGTGTGTAAAATCTGGACACTTTGTTGTGTAGTGGAATGTCTTGCAGAGTTTGTATACAAAGATGGTGTTGCGGGTCATTTTGACCCAGATGCTTTAATGTGGGTAAATAGCCAAAATAAACAAGTCTCTTTGATGTACTTTTTACTTTGATGTACAATTGTTTGTACTTTGATTGCCTCTGAGACCCAGAGCCAGGTCTGTGAAGAGAGGGAACTTTCTCACACTTGTCCTTGTCACTGTTCTCATGTCATCTCTTTGACAAACTCACCAAAAATGAGCTCCAGAAGGATGACATCTGAGGAGACAAGGACAGGTGTGAGAAAGTTCCCTCTCTTCACACACCTGGCTCTGGGTCTCAGAGACAATAAAAATACAAACAATTGTACATCAAAGTAAAAAGTACATCAAGGAGACATGTTTATTTTTGGATCTGAACAGCTATTTACCCACATTAAAGCGCCTGGGTCAAAATTACTCGCAACATCATCTTTTTATACAGACTCTGCACAAACATTCCACTACACAACAAAGTGTCCAGATTTACACACCAGTTCATGACCCTAGATGAGGAAAAGTCACCAGATTTCAGCAAGAAAAAGAAAGGATAACCAGTACTTTGATTAACACAAAAACTGAAATGGGTCAAATTGACCCTTAACATAATACAATTGGAATAAAAAATGTATTGTATGTCACTTTTCTAAATGTTTATAAAACCTAAAATAAAATTGTTATTGGTTTAACCTGTTTTCTTGACAGTTTTGACTGCATTTACACAGGACGGGTCAAAACGACCCGCAACATAATCAATGCCATTTTTCCCAACATAATACAAAGGTTAAGAAAAAAATTGCAATAAGAAACATACAGTATGTTTAATGTACCATAAGATTTTTTTGTTAAAATAAACCCGATAATGCCATTTTTGTGGTTCACTTTATTAAGAAAAGTATCGCAAAGTACTGAAAAGTATCGATACCGATACCAAAATATTGGTATTGAGACAACACTGACTTTGTTGTCTCAGACTGTGGGGCGGTATAGCTCGGCTGGTAGAGCGGCCGTGCCAGCAACTTGAGGGTTGCAGGTTCGATCCCCGCTTCCGCCATCCTAGTCACTACCGTTGTGTCCTTGGGCAAGACACTTTACCCACCTGCTCCCAGTGCCACCCACACTGGTTTAAATGTAAAAATTAGATATTGGGTTTCACTATGTAAAGCGCTTTTATTCACTAGAGAAAAGGCGCATTATAAATATAATTCACTTCACTTTACAACACTAGTAACAATTACAAAAATAATTTGAGAGAAAAAAAAAAAATACATCGCAATTTAAGTTTTTTCTTAAAATCACGCAGCCCTTACTATAAAGGTAAGAATAAGATACATGTATTAATATGGTATGTTCAACTATATTTAACAGTACAATATATGCAATAACATTAACGGGTAATAGGACAGGGTCCTTCCTGACCCTGTGTCAACGACCCACTATGAGCCACCAACTGCATGGGAGAAATGTTTTTTCCTGATGTAGACGTTTTTTGACATTCACAAGCTGAACAGGCAAAAGAACCTTCCCAGTCTTTGCTGAGGCAGTTCAATTCCGTGAGAGGTGACTTTCAGAAACTCACAGCTTGAGATCACAAAACAGATGTGCCCACATGTCTTGGTGCACAAATAGGGAAGCTGCAGCATTTATGTGGAAAACTCAGCATAAATCATCAGTGCTCAATGAACTCTGTCCTAGTCTTTATTTGATCTTGCCGGCATTCTGTCATAACTCATACTTTGGACAACTTAGAAGGGGAGTACCAGACTTAAAAGTGGTTAGAAACAAATTGGTAATTAATACACAGGCGCCAATCTACATCTCTCCCAGTGGGTGCTTAGTGTGTGTATTAGTGTTGTCGGGATAACAATATTTTGGTACCGGTATTTCAGTACTTTTCTAAATAAAGGGGACCCCCAAAAATTTGATTATTGGCTTTATTTTAACAAAAAAATCGTACGGTACATTAAACAGGGCTTCACGGTGGCAGAGGGGTTAGTGCGTCTGCCTCACAATACGAAGGTCCTGAGTAGTCAGGGTTCAATCCTGGGCTCTGGATCTTTCTGTGTGAAGTTTGCATGTCCTCCCCGTGAATGCGTGGGTTCCCTCCGGGTACTCCGGCTCCCTCCCACTTCCAAAGACATGCACCTGGGGATAGGTTGATTGGCAACACTAAATTGGCCCTAGTGTGTGAATGTGAGTGTGAATGTTGTCTGTCTATCTGTGTTGGCCCTGCGATGAGATGGTGACTTGTCTAGGGTGTACGACGCCTTCCGCCTGATTGTAGCTGAGATAAGCACCAGCGCCCCAGTGACCCCAAAGGGAAGAAGCGGTAGAAATGGATGGATGCGTACATTAAACATGTTTCTTATTGCAATTTCACTCAGTAGCCTAGTGGTTAGAGTGTCCGCCCTGAGATCGGTAGGTGGTGAGTTCAAACCCCTGCCGAGTCATTCCAAAGACTATAAAAATGGGACCTATTACCATGAATTGATTAATGTGGACCCCGTTGAAAAACGTATGCGGGTGTTACCATTTAGTGGTCAATTGTAGGGAATATGTACTGTACTGTGCAATCTACTAATAAAAGTTTAAATCAATCAATCAAACTCGCTGCATGGCACTCAGCATCAAGGGTTGGAATTGGGCGTTAAATCACCAAAAATTATTCCCGGGCGCGGCCACCGCTGCTGCCCACTGCTCTCCTCACCTCCCAGGGGGTGAACAAGGGGATGGGTCAAATGCAGAGGACAAATTTCACCACACCTAGTGTGTGTGTGTGTGTGTGTGTGTGTGTGTGTGTGTGTGTGTGTGTGTGACTATCATTGGTACTTTAACTTTACTTTGATTTAGTTCTCAAACAAAATAGCGAAAATACAAGACAACTTGTCTTTTAGTAGTAAGTAAACAAACAAATGCTCCTAATTTAGCTGCTGACATATGCAGTAACATATTGTGTCATTTATCACTATATTATTTTGTAAAAAATGATTGAGGACAAATGGTAGAAAATTAATTATTAATCTACTTGTTCACTTACTGTTAATACCTCCTTACTTTCTCTCTTAACATGTTCTATCTACACTGGTCATGATGTGTGGGTCATGACCGAAAGGATAAGATCGCGGATACAAGCGGCCGAAATTAGTTTCCTCAGAAAGGTGGCTGGCAACTCCCGTAGAGATAGGGTGAGAAGTTCAGTCACCCAAGAGAGACTCAGAGTAGAGGCGCAGCTCCTTCGCTTGGAAAGGAGCCAGCTTAGGTGGTTCGGGCATTTCGTGCGGATGCCTCACGAGCGTCTCCCAAGGGAGGTTCTCGTTGCAAATCCCACTGGAAGGAGACCCAGTGTGACTCCAAGGACCAGATGGGGGTATTACATCCCATCTCTGGCCTGGGAACGCTTCGGGATTCCCGAGGAGGAAGTTGCTAATGTTGCTCTGGAGTGGGAAGTCTCGGGGTCTCTGCTGGAGCTGTTGTCCCCGTGACCCGATTCCGAATAAGTGGTTGAAGATGGATGGATATCTACACTTCTGTTAAAATGTAATAATCATTTATTCTTCTGTTGTCTGATACTTTACATTAGTTTTGGATGATACCACATAGTAGACATCATGCACAAAAGTGCACTGATAGCTTGTTTTAAATAAAATGTCTGACAATCTTGCACTTTTTGTTTTGAAATGACATGAAGGTTTGTGCCACTGCTTAAAAGCCTACAGAAATGAGATGTTCTTATTTAAACGGGGACAGCAGGTCCATTCTATGTGTCATACTTGATCATTTTGCCATATTGCCATATTTTTGCTGAAAGGATTTAGTAGAGAAAATCGACAATAAAGTTCGCAACTTTTGGTCGCTAATAAAAAAGCCTTGCCTGTACCGGAAGTAGCATACGATGTGCGCGTGATGTCACATCCTCACATTGTTT
This sequence comes from Nerophis ophidion, assembly GCF_033978795.1. Taxonomy (NCBI): domain Eukaryota; kingdom Metazoa; phylum Chordata; class Actinopteri; order Syngnathiformes; family Syngnathidae; genus Nerophis; species Nerophis ophidion. Next base: position 74,368,326 of record NC_084616.1, on the reverse strand, counting down.
ACAATCATAGCCACCAGCAGCGAGAGCGGTTCGGACTGAGAAAGCGACAATTTCCCCATTAATTTGAGCGAGGATGAAAGATTTGTGGATGAGGATAGTGAGAGTGAAGGACTAGGGGAAAAAAAAAAAAAGGCGAGGTCACCGGTTGTTGCGGACATTTTTTTCCAGCCCGATCCAAGCTGTAAGTAGTCTGCTTTAATCGCATATTACACAGTATTCTGGACATCTGTGTTGCTGAATCTTTTGCAATTTGTTCTATTAATAATGGAGAAGTCAAAGTAGAAAGATGTAGGTGGGAAGCAGTGTATTGGAGCTGCCTTTAGCAACACAAACACAGCCGGTGTTTCCTTGTTTAAAATTCCCGAAGGTGAAGCTTTACTATGGAACAGAGCGGTCAAGCGAACCTGGTTGCTGACCACATGTCAACCGGCAATTGTGGTAATAAGTCGGCTCTTAACGTAGATATGAGCAGAGCTTGCGTCCTCCTGCAGCTGCGGACTATTACCTCCTCCCACCGCAGGCACTGGCGGTCACCACAACCGTGGCCACACCCCTCCGACTTTCAGGTACAATATAATCTCACTAAAACACTAGTAACACAATAAGCAGATAAGGGACTTTCCAGAATTATCCTAGTAAATTTGTCTAATAACATCTGAATTGCTCCCACTGCCCTCGCCTTTTTTTTTTCCCCTAGCCCTTCACTCTCACTATCCTCATCCACGAATCTTTCATCCTCGCTCAAATTAATGGGGAAATTGTCGCTTCTCGGTCCGAATCGCTCTCGCTGCTAGTGGCCATAATTGTAAACAATGTGAGGATGTGAGGAGCTCTACAACCCATGACGTCACGCACACATGGTCTGTAACTTCCGGTAAAAACAAGGCTTTTTTATTAGCGACCAAAAGTTGCGAACTTTATCGTCGATGTTCTCTATTTAATCCTTTCAGCAAAAATATAGCAATATCGCGAAATGATGAAGTATGACACATAGAATGGACCTGCTATCCCCGTTTAAAAAAGAAAATCTCATTTCAGTAGGCCTTTAACGTAGACACATATAATCATCATACTGCTGTGGTTATATTCATTAAAGACCTACTGAAAGCCACTACTAGCGACCACGCAGTCTGATAGTTTATATATCAATGATGAAATATTAACATTGCAACACATGCCAATAAGGCCTTTTTAGTTTACTAAATTGCAATTTTAAATTTCCCGCGAGTTTCTTGTTGAAAACGTCGCGGAATGATAACACGTACGCGTGACGTCACGGACTGTCAGGAAATATTAGCAGCTGCACCACTGGCGGCTAAAAGTCGTCTGCTTTAATCGCATAATTACACAGTATTTTGGACATCTGTGTTGCTGAATCTTTTGCAATTTGTTCATTTATTAATGGAGACTATAAAAAAACAATGCTGTTGGTGGAAAGCGGTGTATTGCAGCTGTCTTTAGCCGATGTTTGTTTGTTTGTCGTGAAGCAGAGCAGTCAGGCAAACATGTTTTCTCTACTTCAACGAGCATGTTTTTGGATTGGGAAATTGTGATATATATTTTACCGGACAAATCATTGGATTATTCATCGTCCTGCAGTAGCGGCAGCTGTGAGCTTGGCTCTTCGGCTTCTCTCTGAGACACTTTGTGTTCCTCGCAGCCATCCGACCTGGAGGTATGTCTTTACAATCTTTTACAATCTTTAAAATCTCACTAAAAAAACTCTAAAAACAGTAAGCAAAGAAGGGATCTTCCAGAATTATCCTAGTAAATGTGTCTAATTACATCTGAAACGCTCACACTGCCGTTGCCCGGAGCCGTCGCTTTTTTTTTTTTTTTTTCTATTCCTTCACTATCATTCACAAATCTTTCATCCTCGCTCAAATTAATGGGAAAACTGTCGCTTTCTCGGTCCGAATTGCTCTTACTACTGGTGGCTCCCATTAAAAACAATGTGAATATGTGTGGAGCCCTGCAACCAGTGACGTCACGTGCACATACATCCGGTACAGGCAAGGCTTTTCTATTAGTGAGCAAAAGTTGCGAACTTTATCGTCGATGTTCTCCACTAAATCCTTTCAGCAAAAATATGGCAATATCGCGAAATGATGAAGTATGACACATAGAATGGACCTGCTATCCCCGATTAAATAAGAAAATCTCATTTCAGTAGGCCTTTAAAATGAACATATTGTGTGAATGTGAATGTTGTCTGTCTATCTGTGTTGGCCCTGCGTTGAGGTGGTGACTTGTCCAGGGTGTACAGCACCTTCCGCCTGAATGCAGCTGAGATAGGCTCCAAAGACCCCCCCGCGACCCCGAATGCGACAAGCGGTAGAAAATGGATGGATGGATATATTAATGCAGTATGAAGAAGAATGTTTCAATGTAGACACATAGAATCATCATACTGCTGTGATTATATGCATCAGGGGTGCCCAATACGTCGATCGCGAGCTACCAGTTGACCGCGGGGGGTGTGTCAGTCGATCTCCAGCCAGGCTTTTAAAAAAAATAGACTTAAAAATGAGTGATCATCAATCTTCACCAAGACGTCACTTAAATGACATTCACGGTACCCGAGGGTCTTGTGAGATGACGCTGGCTGCTGCAAGATCATTATTATTAAAAATGACCGAGAGGAAGACGAGAAACACTTTTTATTTCAACAGACTCTCGCGCCGTACCTTCCGTCAAAACTCTAAAGGCCGACTGCACGTTTCCTATCTTCACAATAAAAGCCCTGCTTCATGCTGCCTGCGCTAACTAAATACAGAGTCTCGGAAAACTGGCGTGCACAAGCGATCCCTCAGAAAGCTGGCGTGCACATCACTTGTGCACGCCAGCTTTCCGAGACTCTTATTTTGTTAGCGCAGGCGGCATGAAGCAGGGCTTTTATTGTGAAGATAGGAAATGTGCAGTCGGCCTTTAGAGTTTTGACGGAAGGGACGGCGCGAAAGTCTGTTGAAATAAAAAGTGTTTCTCGCCTTCCTCTCTGTCATTGTTTTCATAATAATGAACTGGCAGCAGCCAGCGTCATCTCACAAGACCCTCGGGTGCCGTGAATGTCAATCAAGCAAGCTACGGAATTTGCCGCCAATATTTTTCTTGTTAAGTGTATGGAAGCTGGATGAATTAGATGCCAAAAACAAACCACTTTCATGTGGTTTTGTACAGAGAGGACAACTTTTTTTCTCCTCCATTTGAAAATGTGGGCGTTATCATCATTACTGTCTGGTTCCAATCAATGCAAGTCATCAGAATCAGGTAATACACCAACTTATATTCTTGTCTTTGTGAAAGAAAGACATCTATATGTGTTACACATGCTTGTATTATCATTAAACACATTTAACTTGTTTACAAAAATGTCTCTTTCATAGATAAATAAATATAAATGATATATATAAATGAGGTAGATCCCCTCGAGTTGGTCAATTGAAAAGTAGCTCGCCTGCAGAAAAAGTGGGCACCCCTGATATGCATCAAGTGTTCAATCAAGGCTAAGGCAAAATATCACGATATTTAAAACGTGTATCATGGCCCAAAAATATCACGATATTAATAAAAGGCCATATCGCCCAACCCTAGTTCAAATATATCGATGTAATCATAGTAGTATCGACACAGTCGGCAAGTAGTGAAGGGAAAACTACCCCAATTGCCGAGTTGGCTGTTACCACGTTCTGTACAGCAAATGGTGTAATACATCATGATAAGCTCCTGTAATCAGAGTTAAAGTAAAGAAAGCCGTTTAACAACTTTGAATGATACTTTCAAGCCATATTTATATATATTTAGCAGATGCTCCAACCTTGACAGGACATCATTAGGGACCGCGTTAGCAGTGTGGCTAATAGGCTAACTAGCACAACCTAAAGGGAGTCAAACTGACATTTTAAAACACTGGACCGTGGTCAAAATTGGACAAATAATAGCGGGTATGGAGAAGGCTACGGAAACGTCTCTTACCTGTCCGTCGTTGAGCAGCGTAGACGCTTTGACAAAGTCCAGGAAAAGGAACTTGCAGTGGAGCTTTGGGGTTTGACACAGAAGCGGAAGTCGCTAGCAGCGGGGGCGGGTACGGATGACTGACAGACATGGCGGGCAGCCAATCAGGTGTGAGGGTGGGTGTCCTCGCTGACCAATAGTAATGCGGTTCGGCGGGTTGATGGGAATGGAATGGGTGGAGGAAAAAAACAAAACACTAAAAAAAAGTGGTGCAATATGCAGGTCGGAGTGTACTTTTATTGCGCTAATAGAGCTCGATGAAATACTTAAGGGGATAGAAAATACCTTTAATCACTCCATTTAATTTTCTAACTAGTTTGCCGTGAGATAAAGTCTGGTGTGCCGTGGGAGATAATCTAATTTCACCTATAGGGGTTAAAAATATTTTTTGCAAACCATTAATGGTAAATGGGTTGTACTTGTATCAATCAATCAATCAATGTTTATTTATATAGCCCTAAATCACAAGTGCCTCAAAGGCATACTTGCCAACCTTGAGCCCTCCGATTTCGGAAGGGGGGCGGAGGCGCAGTTGGGGGCGTGGTCAGGGCGGGGGGGCGTGGTTAAGAGGGGAGGAGTATATTTACGTCCACAATTCACCAACTCGAGTATCTCATATATATATATATATATATATATATATATATGTAGGTGTGGGAAAAATCACAAGACTACTTCATCTCTACAGAACTGTTTCATGAGGGGTTCCCTCAATCATCTGGAGATCTCCTGATGATTGTGGGAACCGGAACCCCTCATATATATATATATATATATATATATATGTAACGTGTGGAGTTCCCCAGGGTTCGGTCCTTGGCCCTGCACTCTTCAGCATCTACATGCTGCCACTAGGTGACATCATACGCAAATACGGTATTAGCTTTCACTGTTATGCTGATGACACCCAACTCTACATGCCCCTAAAGCTGACTAACACGCCGGATTGTAGTCAGCTGGAGGCGTGTCTTAATGAAATTAAACAATGGATGTCCGCTAACTTTTTGCAACTCAACGCCAAAAAAACGGAAATGCTGATTATCGGTCCTGCTAGACACCAAACTCTATTTAATAATACAACTCTAACACTTGACAACCAAATAATTAAACAAGGCGACACAGTAAAGAATCTGGGTATTATCTTCAACCCAACTCTCTCCTTTGAGGCACACATTAAAAGCGTTACTAAAACGGCCTTCTTTCATCTCCGTAACATCGCTAAAATTCGCTCCATTCTGTCCACTAAAGACGCTGAGATCATTATCCATGCGTTTGTTACGTCTCGCCTCGACTACTGTAACGTATTATTTTCGGGTCTCCCCATGTCTAGCATTAAAAGATTACAGTTGGTACAAAATGCGGCTGCTAGACTTTTGACAAGAACAAGAAAGTTTGATCACATTACGCCTGTACTGTATATACCTTTATATACATATATACATACATATATACCTGTACTGGCTCACCTGCACTGGCTTCCTGTGCACTTAAGATGTGACTTTAAGGTTTTACTACTTACGTATAAAATACTTCACCGTCTAGCTCCATCCTATCTTGCCGATTGTATTGTACCATATGTCCCGGCAAGAAATCTGCGTTCAAAGGACTCCGGCTTGTTAGTGATTCCCAAAGCCCAAAAAAAGTCTGCGGGCTATAGAGCGTTTTCCGTTCAGGCTCTAGTACTCTGGAATGCCCTCCCGGTAACAGTTCGAGATGCCACCTCAGTAGAAGCATTTAAGTCTCACCTTAAAACTCATTTGTATACTCTAGCCTTTAAATAGACTCCCTTTTTAGACCAGTTGATCTGCCGTTTCTTTTCTTTTTCTTCTATGTCCCACTCTCCCTTGTGGAGGGGGTCCGGTCCGATCCGGTGGCCATGTACTGCTTGCCTGTGTATCGGCTGGGGACATCTCTGCGCTGCTTATCCGCCTCCGCTTGTGATGGTTTCCTGCTGGCTCCGCTGTGAACAGGACTCTCGCTGCTGTGTTGGATCCGCTTTGGACTGGACTCTCGCGACTGTGTTGGATCCATTGTGGATTGAACTCTCACAGTATCATGTTAGACCCGCTCGACATCCATTGCTTTCCTCCTCTCCAAGGTTCTCATAGTCATCATTGTCACCGACGTCCCACTGGGTGTGAGTTTTCCTTGCCCTTATGTGGGCCTACCGAGGATGTCGTGGTGGTTTGTGCAGCCCTTTGAGACACTAGTGATTTAGGGCTATATAAGTAAACATTGATTGATTGATTGATTGATATATATATATATATATATATATATATATATATATATATATATATATATATATATATATATGTGTGTGTGTGTGTGTGTATGAAATACTTGACTTTCAGTGAATTCTAGCTATATATATTTATTGTATTATATATATAAATAAAACAAATAGTTGAATTTCAGACGGCACCTATCAAATACACAGTAATAAAAACACAGTTGTTCTACTAACTGTACTGTGCATGCTGGTTACTAAAAAAAAAAAACAACAACACTTACCTTTCACTATTTGAGTACCTTTGTTCTGCCATTTATTTCTTCATTTTGCTCGTCGACGGCGTAAAATATTGGGTTGGAGTCAATAACCAGGCGAGGTGATGAAGTTATGTCTCTTTACTGTGTGCTTCTGAACAGACTCCCTCACTTGCCATCAGGTGCCCAACACCATGTAAATCGTTGGCCAATCAGAAAGCCACCCCATAACGCTATAGCCAACATTCACCAGGAGATGGCAACAGACAACATAAAATCACTCTATTACAGACGGCGTTGCCATGTCTGTAACTTCCTCGTTCTTCTGCTTCGTCTCCTTGTGTGTGCAGTTTTTTATTCAAATCCGTAGATGTTGTAACGTGATTGGGCAGCGAAACTGTTTAGCAGACGTGAAAACAGGCTGTACCCGCAAAGAGCTGGATGAGGCGTGGCCTCCAGCTCTGGCTGAATTTCCGTAGAAAATTTCTTCCGGCAGGTTTTCGGGAGATGAGCTGAATTTCGGGAGTCTCCCGGAAAATCCGGGAGGGTTGGCAAGTATGCTCAAAGGGCTGCACAAACCACAACGACATAAGGGCAAGGAAAAACTCACCCCAGTGGGACGTCGACAATGATGACTATGAGAAACCTTGGAGAGGACCGCATATGTGGGCAACCCCCAGGGGACCGAAAGCAATGGATGTCGAGCGGGTCTAACATGATATTGTGAAAGTCCGATCCATAGTGGGTCTAACGTAACCGTGAGAATCAAGTCCAAAGTGGATCCAAAATAGTAGCGAGTGTCCCATCCAAGGTGGAGCCAGCAGGAAACCATCCCAAGCGGAGGCGGATCCGCAGCGCACAGATGTCCCCAACCGATACACAGGCGAAAAGGTCCACTTTGGGTCCTGACTCTGGACAGCCAGTACTTCATCCATGGCCACCGGACCGGAACCCATGCACAAGGGACGGGGGGACATAGGAGAAAAAGTAAAGAAACGGCAGATCAACTGGTCTAAAAAGGGGATCTATTTAAAGGCTAGAGAATACAAATGAGTTTTAAGATGATTCTTAAATGTATAGCGCTTTTCTATCTTCAAGGTACTCAAAGCGCTTTGATACTACTTCCACATTTACCCATTCACACACACATTCACACACTGATGGAGGGAGCTGCCATGCAAGGCGTTAACCAGCACCCATCAGGAGCAAGGGTGAAGTCTCTTGCTCAGGACACAACGGACATGACGAGGTTGGTACTAAGTGGGGATTGAACGAGGGACCCCCGGGTTGAACACGGCCACTCTCCCAACTGCGCCACCCGAATTATAATCCGCAAAAAATGTGCCGTTGTTGAGTGTCTGTACTGTCAGGAGATCGGCAGACTTACCAAATTATACTCTTCCATACCAGTAGGTGGTGGCAGGTAGCTAATTGCTTTGTAGATGTCGGAAACAGCGGGAGGAAGTGTGCAGGTAAAAAAGTATCTAATGTTTAAACCCAAAGTGAACAAAAGGTGAGTGCCCCTAAGAAAAGGCATTGAAGCTTAGGGAAGGTTATGCAGAACGAAACTAAAACTGAACTGGTTACATAGTAAACAAAAACTGAATGCTGGACGACAGCAAAGACTTACTGTGGAGCAAGGACGGCATCCACAAAGTACATCTGAACATGACATGACAATCAACAATGTTCTCACAAAGAAGGATAAAAACAACTGAAATATTCTTGATTGCTAAAACAAAGCAGGTGTGGGGAATTGCAGTCTAGGAAGACATGAAACTGCTACAGGAAAATACCAAAAAGAGAGAAAAAGCAACCAAAATACAAGGACTAAAACACTACACATAGGAAAACAGCAAAAAACTTCAAATAAGTCACGGAGCGATGTGACAGGTGGTGACAGTACACCTACTTTGAGACAAGAGCTATAGTGATGGTTATGGTTTAAAGTCATATTCAACAATTGTGACAATTACTTTTTACTGTCAATATCGGCTGCTGGGTTTCATTTTTTTAATGATTTCTGCTGGTGGTGTGCCTGCGCATTTTTTCGATGAAAAAAATTTGCTTTGGCTCAAAAAAGGTTGAAAAACACTGTTCTAACCAACGTGTTCTCATTTGGGTCACATGTGAATTGGAGCCCAATTCGAACTGACTTCACTCTGGACTGGTAGCAAGGAAATCGCAGGATACAGGAGGTGGAGTTGTTGTCAAAATGGAACTTATACCAACTTATGTTCATTTTGAACTCAATAATACATCACCTGTTTGATTGATTGATTGATTGAAACTTTTATTAGTAGATTGCACAGTACAGTACACATTCTGTACTGTACTTCAGGGCTTTTGTACAGTAGTTCCATGTTATAATTTAATATTGTTGTATTCAGGATTGAACACACAAGTGAAGTTTTTAGTCCCCTGCTATTACATAACGGCCGTTACGGCTCAATGAGAAGAAGCATGACGAGACTGGATGAGAATGGGCGGTGGAGGAGTAAATGGTCTCCATTCAGAGAAGACCATGCATAAACTCATACACAAAGAGGCAGTCACACACTGTACATACAGACGCTCACACGAGCATACATAATTCATAAAGATGCCTTTGACAATTACTTCAATCAACACACACACACAAAAAGAATTGTCTGTTTTAAGTATCCATTTTTGTCAACAACTTCAGTGTAAAATGTGTACCAGTGTAACAGGGGCATAAAATGTGTGTCAATATAATATTAATATAGCTGTAAAAGTTCAGCAATAAGGTTTCTTAAATCGAATAAAGAATGTCTAACTGTGATGAAGTGGCAACTTGTCCAGGGTGTACACCGCCTTCCGCCCGCATGCAGCTGAGATAGGCTCCAGAAAACAACCTACACTGCAAAAACTGAAGTCTAAGTAAGATGAAATATCTCAAATAAGGGTGATATTTGCTTATTTTCTGTCTAATAAGATCATTCTTCTCACTAAGCAGATTTCATGTTAAGAGTATTTTACTTGTTTTAAGTGTTTTGGTCTTAAATGATCTCAGTAAGATATTACAGCTTGTTGCTGAGATTTATTATATTGAGTAAAACATGCTTGAAAGTATTTTAGTCAAAATGTCCAAAACACACCCAGCAATGGTGCGCAGGAAGGCGGGGAAGAAAGGGGAAAAAGGCGGCCAAAATGGTCAAAAGTCCCAATTTTGTCCAAAATACCTCCCCGGGTTTCAGTCCCACCAGTTTCGCCGCCGGCCGCACAAGTCCCAGGATGCAAAACATGTCCAAAATGCACCCAGCTAAGTCCAACGGGAAGTGGGGGAGAAAAGTGACAAAAGTCGTCAAACGTCCGCAAAAATGTTCAAAATACCTACCCAGGTTCGAGTCCCACAAGTCTCGCCGCCGGCTGCGCCAGTCCCGGGGTGCCTCAAAAAATGTCCATAATACACCCAGCCGAGTCCCACGGGGTGGGAGGGATAAGAGTTGGAAAAGTCGGCAAAGTCCCAAAAATGTTCTAAATACCTACCTAGGTTTGAGTCCCAAGCTGCAAAAAGTCAGTGTTCAAAAATAAGTTAAAAAAAATAAAAAATTAGGGGTATTTAATTTGAACTAAGCAAAATTATCTGCCAATAGAACAAGAACATTTGGCTTGTCAAGACTTTCCAAAACAAGTAAAATGAGCTAACCTCAATGAACCCAAAAATACCCTAAAATAAGTATATTCTCACTACTAACAACTGTACTACTATATGAGTATGTATTTTCTATTGTTTCATTGAAAATAAAACAGCAAAGTCCATTTGGCTGTCATCTGTTTTAATATGAGAAAAGTTGGAAAAGTCGGCAAAAGTACCAAAAATGTTCATAATACCTACTCAGGGTCGAGTCCCACAAGTCCGGCCGCCGCCGGCCAGGATGCCCAAAACGTCCAAAACATGCCCAGCAAAGTCCCACAGGAAGGCGGGGAGAAAAGTGAGAAAAGTTGGTAAAATGTTCAAAAATCACACCCGGGTTCGAGTGCCACTAGTCTTAAGAGTCTTGGGACTCAAACCTGTAATATCTTACTGAGATCATTTAGGACCAAAACACTTAAAACAAGTAAAACACTAACATAAAATCTGCTCAGTGAGAAGAATTATCTTATCAGACAGAAAATAAGCAAAAATGACTCTTTTTTGAGATATTTAATCTTACTTAGATTTCAGTTTTTGCAGTGCAGCTAAGTCCCACGGGAAGTGGGGGAGAAAAGTGACAAAAGTCGTCAAAAGTTCGCAAAAATGTTCAAAATACCTACCCAGGTTCGAGTCCCACAAGTCCCGCCGCCGGCCGCACAAGTACAGGGATACCCCAAAAAATGTCAATAACACACCCAGCCGAGTCCCACCAGGGGGGGGGGGGGGGATAAAAGTTGGAAAAGTCGGCAAAGTCCCAAAAATGTTCAAAATACCTACCCAGGTTCGAGTCCCACACTGCAAAAAGTCTGTGTTCAAAAATAGGTTAAACAAATTTACAAAAATGAGGGGTATTTTATTTGAACTAAGCACAATTATCTGCCAATAGAACAATAAAATTTGGCTTGTCAAGACTTTCCAAAGCAAGTAAAATGATCTAACCCCAATGAACCCAAAAATACCTTAAAATAAGTATATTCTCACTAATAACAACTGTACAGGATGCCCAAAACGTCCAAAACACGCCCAGCTAAGTCCCACGGGAAGGCGGGGAGAAAAGTGAGAAAAGTTGGTAAAATGTTCAAAAATCACACCCGGGTTCGAGTGCCACTAGTCTTAAGAGTCTTGGGACTCAAACCTGTAATATCTTACTGAGATCATTTAGGACCAAAACACTTAAAACAAGTAAAACACTAACATAAAATCTGCTTAGTGAGAATAATTATCTTATCAGACGGAAAATAAGAAAATATCACCCTTTTTTGAGATATTTCATCTTACTTAGATTTCAGTTTTTGCAGTGGTGCTAAGTCCCACGGGAAGTGGGGGAGAAAAGTGACAAAAGTCGTCAAAAGTTCGCAAAAATGTTCAAAATACCTACCCAGGTTTGAGTCCCACACTGCAAAAAGTCTGTGTTCAAAAATAGGTAAAAAAAATTTTTTTAAATGAGGTGTGTTTTATTTGAACTAAGCACAATTATCTGCCAATAGAACAAGAACATTTGGCTTGTCAAGACTTTCCAAAGCAAGTAAAATGAGCTAACTTCAATGAACCCAAAAATACCTTAAAATAAGTATATTCTCACTACTAACAACTGTACTACTATATGAGTATGTATTTTCTCTTTTTTCATTGAAAATAAAACAGCAAAGTCCATTTGGCTGTCATCTGTTTTAATATGAGAAACAATCGTGTCAAAGTCATGATTTTGTTTTACATTCTTGATATAAGAAATTCTTACTTTAAAAACTAGTTTTATACTTGTAAATGTTGATGACACAGCTTTGCAACATTTGATATTCTCGTTTCAAGCATGTTTTACTCAATATAGGTCATCAAATCTCAGCAACAAGCTGTAATATCTTACTGAGATCATTTAGGACCAAAACACTTAAAACAAGTAAAACACTCTAACATAAAATCTGCTTAGTGAGAAGAATTATCTTATCAGACAGAAAATAAGCAAATATGACTCTTTTTTGAGATATTTAATCTTACTTATATTTCAGTTTTTGCAGTGGAGCTAAGTCCCACGGGAAGTGGGGTAGAAAAGTGACAAAAGTCGTCAAAAGTTCGCAAAAATGTTCAAAATACCTACCCAGGTTCGAGTCCCACAAGTCCCGCCGCCGGCCGCCCAAGTCCCGGGATGCCCCAAAAAATGTCGATAACATAACCAGCCGAGTCCCACAGGGTTGGGGGGATAAAAGTTGGAAAAGTCGGCAAAAGTCCCAAAAATACTTACCCAGGTTTGAGTCCCAAGACTCAAATTGTGGCACTCGAACCCGGGTGTGATTTTTGAACATTTGACCGACTTTTCCCACTTTTCTTCCCGCCTTCCCGTGGGACTTTGCTGGCCGTGTTTTGGACGTTTTGGGCATCCTGGTCGGCGGCTGACGGATTTCTGGGACTTGAACCTGGCTAGGTATTATGAACATTTTTGGTACTTTTGCCAACTTTTCGCCAAATGGACTTTTGCTGTTTTATTTTCAATGAAGTAATATAAAATACGTACTCATATAGTAGTACAGTTGTTATTAGTGAGAATATACTTATTTTAAGGTATTTTTGGGTTCATTGAGGTTAGCTCATTTTACTTGTTTTGGAGAGTCTTGACAAGCCAAATGTTCTTGTTCTATTGGCAGATAATTGTGCTTAGTTCAAATAAAATACCCCCCATTTTTGTATTGTTTTTTCTTGTTTTTGAACACTGACTTTTTGCAGTTTACCGTACACCCTATCAAAAATGCAAAACGGTTTGTTCCTCCCAGATAGTGGCAAACCCAGCATGGAACACTTCACTCAACATAAACGTCAATGATTGATTGATTGATTGATTGATTGATTGATTGATTGATTGATTGATTTAAACTTTTATGAGTAGATTGCACAGTACAGTACATATTCCGTACAATTGACCACTAAATGGTAACACCCGAATACGTTTTTCAACTTGTTTAAGTCGGGGTCCACGTTAATCAATTCATGGTAATGTATGGTCCTGTAACTACTTGGTATCAGATTGATGCCCAAATTTGTGGTATCATCCAAAACTAATGTGGGGGTCCTTGTTAATCAATTCATGGTAACATCAAATGTCAATTCATAACGTCATTAAAGATCACCTTTAGGGATTCACACACAGCACCAACATTTTGGAACATAAATAGAAGAAAGATGAAATATAATAAATATAGGTGTGGCAGCATTCCGGTTTGGGAACTTTCTCCTGCCATGAGACTCCCAGGATGCGGCGAAGACAGCGCAGGTGGAAGCTGTTTAGCTGTTTCTCATGTCTGGTGTAGGTGGTGCAGGCCTGGCCGCCATACACCAGGTAGACCTGGAGTTTAGTGCGCGTGGATAGCTGGTTGTTCCACTATTGTCAGAGTTGCCACTGTGTTTTAGTTTCTCCTCTGTGTGTTTAGTATTTCCTGTCCTTAGTTCCTGTCTAGTGCTCTTATTTTGGTTCAGCTTCCTGTTTGTCTCCCTGTGTCCTGTTTTCTCTCAGCTGCGGCTGATTGGCATCTGGTCACACCTGCTGTCAATCAGCCTGCTCCTATTTGTACCTGTTTTGTCTTGTGTCAGTTGCTGGATCATTGTGTTGTTGTGTCAATGTCATTTTCTACTTGTCATTCCTACTGGTCGTGTGAATGCAGCGTAGCGGTAAGTTATATTTGGTAGATGTTTCGTAGCTTACTGTTTTTTGTTCCCTGCTTCCGATTAGTTTGTTCATAGCCCTTAGTTTGCTATATCCGCCCATGTCCATGCTTTTGTTTGTACCCTTTTTGGTTTTGTTTTTGTCTCAGTATCTTTATTAAATCAAAAGACTCCGGCTTATTAGTGATTCCTAAAGCCCAAAAAAAGTCTGCGAGCTATAGAGCGTTTTCCGTTCGGGCTCCAGTACTCTGGAATGCCCTCCCGGTAACAGTTCGAGATGCTACCTCAGTAGAAGCATTTAAGTCTCACCTTAAAACTCATCTGTATACTCTAACCTTTAAATAGACCTCCTTTTTAGACCAGTTGATCTGCCGCTTCTTTTCTTTTTTCCCCTATGTCCCCCCCTCCCTTGTGGAGGGGGTACGGTCCGATGACTATGGATGAAGTACTGGCTGTCCAGAGTCGAGACCCAGGATGGACCGCTCGTCGGGACCCAGGATGGACCGCTTGCCTGTGTATCGGTTGGGGACATCTCTACGCTGCTGATCCGCCTCCGCTTGGGATGGTTTCCTGTGGACGGGACTCTTGCTGCTGTCTTGGATCTGCTTTGAACTGAACTCTCGCGGCTGTGTTGGAGCCACTATGGATTGAACTTTCACAGTATCATGTTAGACCCGCTCGACATCCATTGCTTTCGGTCCCCTAGAGGGGGAGTTCCCCACATCTGAGGTCCTCTCCAAGGTTTCTCATAGTCAGCATTGTCACTGGCGTCCCACTGGATGTGAATTCTCCCTGCCCACTGGGTGTGAGTTTTCCTTGCCCTTTTGTGGGTTCTTCCGAGGATGTCGTAGTCGTAATGGTTTGTACAGTCCTTTGAGACATTTGTGATTTGGGGCTATATAAATAAACATTGATGGACATTGATTGATTGACTGATTGATGTTTACTTATCCAATGCCTGCCTCCTTCTCTGCATCTTGGGGTTCGTCACCAAATAACCCTGACAACTATACTCTTTTGGACAGCCTGACCATCACTGACGGCTCTCGCCAGACGGGTGGTATGTTCTGTGTTGAGTGACAAGACGCCAGAGTTTGCGGATCCAAGGTATGCGAAGGTGTTGACACATTCCAGAGTCTGATTATCGACAGAGATGGAGAGTGGAGTTTCAGCATCTTGGCCCATGTCCATCCATCCATCCATTTTTTCTACCGCTTATTCCCTTTGGGGTTGCGGGGGGAGCTGGTACCTATCTTAGCTACAATCGGGCGGAAGGCGGGGTACACCCTGGACAAGTCGCCAACACAGATAGACAGACAACATTCACACACTAGGGCCAATTTAGTGTTGCCAATCAACCTATCCCCAGGTGCATGTCTTTGGAGGTGGGAGGAAGCCGGAGTACCCACGCAGTCACGGGGAGGACATGCAAACTCCACACAGAAAGATCCCGAGCCCGGGATTGAACCCAGGACTACTCAGGACCTTCGTCTTGTAAGGCAGACGAACTAACCCCTGTTTCCACCCTGCTGCCCTTCGGCCCATGTCATTGATCTTATTAATGCTGAGACCAAATTCTTTCCAGGCCGATGAAAGCTTGTCCATCAGCCTCTGGAGCCCGGACTCGGTGTGGGATGCCAGAGCTGCATCATCAGCAAAAAGCTGGAAGAAAGACGGATTGCAAGGATCCGCTTAGAGCCTCCTGTCGGTGGGTCCACCATGGGAGTGTTTTTCACTGCAAATCCCTCTCGCTCTCTTTCCCTGCCAGAATACTGGTTTTCCTTCAGAGAGCCAAAGTCAGCAAGACGTGTCCCTTGTAGCAATTTCGACATTAAGTCTGAGGAGCTCACGGTCAATGATAGCTGTCTTGCGTGAGTCGTCAAGTGTGTTCAAGGTTGTCTGAAAGACCCTGAACGCATTGTTCTGACATTCCACCTTGATACTCGAAAAGCTGGTATCTTCGTTTTCCTTCTCTCAGTTTTCGCTTTTTTCCCGATCATCATTGGTGCAATTGTTGACGTTTGCTACACTGCAAAAACTGAAATCTAAGTAAGATTAAATATCTCAAATAAGGGTGATATTTGCTTATTTTCTGTCTGATAAAACCATTCTTCTCACTAAGCAGATTTTATGTCAGTTTAAGGGTTTTGGTCCTAAATGATCTGAGTAAGATATTACAGTTTGTTGCTGAGATTTGATGACCTATATTGAGTAAAACATGCTTGAAACTATTTTTGTCCAAATGTCCAAAACACACCCAGCAATGGTGCACAGGAAGGCGGGCAAGAAGAGGGGAAAAGGCAACCAAAATGGTCAAAAGTCCCAATTTTGTCCAAAATACCTCCCCGGGTTCCAGTCCCACGAGTCCCAGAATGCAAAAAATGTCCAAAACGCACCCAGTAAAGTCCCATGGTAAGTGAGAGAGAAAAGTCGGCAAAAGTCCCCAAAAATGTTCAAAATACCTACCCAGGTTCGAGTCCCACAAGTCCCGCCGCCAGCCGCACAAGTCCCGGGATGCCTCAAAAAATGTCCATAATACACCCAGCCCAGTCCCTCGGGGTGGGGGGGGGATAAAAGTTGGAAAAGTCGGCAAAAGTCGCAAACATTTTCTAAATACCTACCTAGGTTTGAGTCCCAAGCTGCAAAAAGTCAGTGTTCAAAAATAAGTAAAAAAAAAAATAGAAAATTAGTGGTATTTTATTTGAACTAAGCAAAATTATCTGCCAATAGAACAAGAACATTTTGCTTGTCAAGACTTTCCAAAACAAGTCCCAGAATGCAAAAAATGTCCAAAACGCACCTAGTAAAGTCCCATAGTAAGTGAGAGAGAAAAGTCGGCAAAAGTCCCCAAAAATGTTCAAAATACCTACCCAGGTCCAAGTCCCACAAGTCCCGCCGCCGGCCGCACCAGTCCCGGGATGCCTCAAAAAATGTCCATAATATACCCAGCCGAGTCCCTCGGGGTGGGGGGGATAAAAGTTGGAAAAGTCGGCAAAAGTCACAAACATTTTCTAAATACCTACCCAGGTTCGAGTCCCACAAGTCCCGCCGCCGGCCGCGCCAGTCCCGGGATGCCTCAAAAAATGTCCATAATACACCCAGCCGAGTCCCTCGGGGTGGGGGAGATAAAAGTTGGAAAAGTCGGCAAAAGTCACAAACATTTTCTAAATACCTACCTAGGTTTGAGTCCCAAGCTGCAAAAAGTCAGTGTTCAAAAATAAGTAAAAAAATTAAAAAATTAGGGGTATTTTATTTGAACTAAGCAAAATTATCGGCCAATAGAACAAGAACATTTTGCTTGTCAAGACTTTCCAAAACAAGTCCCAGAATGCAAAAAATGTCCAAAACGCACCCAGTAAAGTTCCATGGTAAGTGAGAGAGAAAAGTCGGCAAAAGTCCCCAAAAATGTTCAAAATACCTACCCAGGTTCAAGTCCCACAAGTCCCGCCGCCGGCCGCACCAGTCCCGGGATGCCTCAAAAAATGTCCATAATACACCCAGCCGAGTCCCTCGGGGTGGGGGGGATAAAAGTTGGAAAAGTCGGCAAAAGTCACAAACATTTTCTAAATACCTACCCAGGTTCGAGTCCCACAAGTCCCGCCGCCGGCTGCGCCAGTCCCGGGATGCCTCAAAAAATGTCCATAATACACCCAGCCGAGTCCCTCGGGGTGGGGGAGATAAAAGTTGGAAAAGTCGGCAAAAGTCACAAACATTTTCTAAATACCTACCTAGGTTTGAGTCCCAAGCTGCAAAAAGTCAGTGTTCAAAAATAAGTAAAAAAAATAAAAAATTAGTGGTATTTTATTTGAACTAAGCAAAATTATCTGCCAATAGAACAAGAACATTTTGCTTGTCAAGACTTTCCAAAACAAGTCCCAGAATGCAAAAAATGTCCAAAACGCACCCAGTAAAGTTCCATGGTAAGTGAGAGAGAAAAGTCGGCAAAAGTCCCCAAAAATGTTCAAAATACCTACCCAGGTTCAAGTCCCACAAGTCCCGCCGCCAGCCGCACAAGTCCCGGGATGCCTCAAAAAATGTCCATAATACACCCAGCCGAGTGCCTCGGGGTGGGGGAGATAAAAGTTGGAAAAGTCGGCAAAAGTCACAAACATTTTCTAAATACCTACCTAGGTTTGAGTCCCAAGCTGCAAAAAGTCAGTGTTCAAAAATAAGTAAAAAAAATAAAAAATTAGTGGTATTTTATTTGAACTAAGCAAAATTATCTGCCAATAGAACAAGAACATTTTGCTTGTCAAGACTTTCCAAAACAAGTCCCAGAATGCAAAAAATGTCCAAAACGCACCCAGTAAAGTTCCATGGTAAGTGAGAGAGAAAAGTCGGCAAAAGTCCCCAAAAATGTTCAAAATACCTACCCAGGTTCGAGTCCCACAAGTCCCGCCGCCAGCCGCACCAGTCCCGGGATGCCTCAAAAAATGTCCATAATACACCCAGCCCAGTCCCTCGGGGTGGGGGAGGATAAAAGTTGGAAAAGTCGGCAAAAGTCGCAAACATTTTCTAAATACCTACCTAGGTTTGAGTCCCAAGCTGCAAAAAGTCAGTGTTCAAAAATAAGTAAAAAAAAATAGAAAATTAGTGGTATTTTATTTGAACTAAGCAAAATTATCTGCCAATAGAACAAGAACATTTTGCTTGTCAAGACTTTCCAAAACAAGTCCCAGAATGCAAAAAATGTCCAAAACGCACCCAGTAAAGTTCCATGGTAAGTGAGAGAGAAAAGTCGGCAAAAGTCCCCAAAAATGTTCAAAATACCTACCCAGGTTCGAGTCCCACAAGTCCCGCCGTCGGCTGCGCAAGTCCCGGTATGCCCAAAATGTCCATTACACAACCAGCCAAGTCCCATGGGGATGGGAGAGAAAAGTTGGAAAAGTTGTCAAAAGTCCCAAAAATGTTCAAAATACCTACCCAGGTTCGAGTCCCATAAGTCTCGCCACCGGCCGCACCAGTCCCGGGATGCCTCAAATGTCCATAACACACCCAGCCTAGTCCCACGGGGATGGGAGAGAAAAGTTGGAAAAGTTGTCAAAAGTCCCAAAAATGTTCAAAATACCTACCCAGGTTCAAAGTGCCGGGGTGTGATTTTTGAACATTTTACCGATTTGTCTCACTTTTCTCCCTACCTTCCTGTAGGACTTTGCTGGACGCGTTGTGGACATTTGGGCATCCCGGCCGGCGTCGGGACTTGTGGGACTCGAACCTGGGTATTTTGGACATTTTTGGAACTTTTGCTTACTTTTCCAACTTTAATCCCCCATCCCCGTGGGACTCGGCTGGGTGTGTTATGGACATTTTGGTCATCCCAGGACTTGCGCGGCCATACATAAGATTTTATTTTAGAGTATTATACTTGTTTTAAGGGTTTTGGTCCTAAATTTGCTGAGATTTTATGACCCAGACAAGTAAAACATGCTTGAAACTAGAATATCAAGTTGCAAAGCTGTGTCATCAACACTCACAAGTATAAAACTACTTTTTTTTTAAGTAATCTTTTCTTATTTCAAGCATGAAAAAAAAAATCCTGACTTTGAAACAATGGTGTCTCATAATTAAAACAGATGACAGCCAAATGGACTTTGCTGTTTTATTTTCAATGAAACAATAGAAAGTAAGTACTCATATAGTAGTGCACTTGTTAATAGTGAGAATATATTTATTTTAAGGTATTTTGGGTTCATTGAGGTTAGCTAATTTTACTGGTTTCGGAAAGTCTTGACAAGCTAAATTTTCCTGTTCTATTGGCAGATAATTTTGCTTAGTTAAAAAAAAATACCCTTCATTTTTGTATTTTTGTTTCTTGTTTTTGAACACTGACTTTTTGCAGTGTAGTTGTTGCGATCCGTGACTCGGATCTTCACATATTATTGTTTGTTTTTCCATCTTTGTGCTCATTCTCAGTTTGATCCGTTTATTTCCTGTTTAGTCCATCACCATGGTTACTTATTAGTTTCAGCTGTTACTCCCGGTTCCTGCACACCTGTTCTCTGTTAATCACCTTCCCTTTATAAGCCTTCCTCTTTTCATTCTTCTGCCTGAGACTCTAATTTGCTCACATGCAACAAGTAACGTCAGGTATGTTTTTCTCGCTAGCTCATTAGCTAAGCCACCTTATTGTCATCTTTAGCTCACATGTTAATCATCTTTGTTTTTACTTTTCATGCCATCGTGCCAAGTCTTACTTAGTTCTTTATATTTCCTAGCTTTCACGCTAGCGTCTTTTGTTTCCTTTTTTATTAGCTCCAGTGTTTTTGTTCATAGCTCACTTTTTGTTAATACATTTGTTAGATCCTACCTTTGTTGTGTTCTTCGTTTGACGCATCCTCGAGGGAATCGAACCCGGTACCACGATGCCGAACCGGCGTTACAGTAGTGGTGCTTTACCCTACTAAGTGA
This sequence comes from Nerophis ophidion, assembly GCF_033978795.1. NCBI lineage: Eukaryota > Metazoa > Chordata > Actinopteri > Syngnathiformes > Syngnathidae > Nerophis > Nerophis ophidion. Next base: position 74,348,111 of record NC_084616.1, on the reverse strand, counting down.
CCGGAGGCAGGCCAGCATGAGGCGGGCTTTTGATTGATTGATTGATACTTTTATTAGTAGATTGCACAGTACAGTACATATTCCGTACAATTGACCACTAAATGGTAAAACCCCAATAAGTTTTTCAACTTGTTTAAGTCGGGGTCCACGTTAATCAGTTCATGGTACCATGAGTGGTGGCCAACCATTAGTCAATGATTCGTCCCACTGTCGAAGCTGGCCCGTGGCGTCCAAAAAAACCCTTACGCCATCCATCCATCCATCCATTTTCTACCGCTTATTCCCTTTCGGGGTCGCGGGGGGCGCTGGCGCCTATCTCAGCTACAATCGGGCGGAAGGCAGGGTACACCCTGGACAAGTCGCCACCTCATCGCAGGGCCACCCCCTTACGCCAATCGGGTGGAACTTAAGACTGCCAGCTTCCGTGTTGCTTCCTCCCTTTAGGGGGCAGGCTGGAGTGAAGCCTGGGCAGAAAGTATTGAGTTCCTGGGTGTCATGTCCTGGTGATCATGTTTAGTTTGGCTACGTTCTGTTTGGTTTTTGGATTTTTTCAGTTCCAGTATTTTTAACGCCCTGCTTTGTTTCCATGACAACCCATTAGTTTTCACCTGTCCTCATGTCACGCACCCGATTCATTTGGACTCATGCACCTGTTGTCAATCACCACATCACTATTTAAAGGCCTACTGAAAGCCACTACTACCGACCACGCAGTCTGATAGTTTATATATCAATGATGAAATATTAACATTGCAACACATGCCAATACGGCCTTTTTAGTTTACTAAATTACAATTTTAAATTTCCCGCGGAGTTTCTTGTTGAAAACGTCGCGGAATGATGACGTGTGTTTGTGACGTCTCGGGTTGTAGCGGACATATTAATTAGCCCAGCACCAAACACGGCTAAAAGTCGTCTCTTTTCATCGCATAATTACACAGTAATTTGGACATCTGTGTTGCTGAATCTTTTGCAATTTGTTCAATTAATAATGGAGACTATAAAGAATAATGCTGTTGGTGAAAAGCGGTGGACTGAAGCTGCCTTTAGCACCGAAATACAGCCGGTGTTTCTTTGTTTGTTGTGAAGCTTTAACACAGAGCGGTCAAGCGAACATGTTTTTGGATGGGAAAATTGTGCTTCACTCTAACTTTCCTCATCCACAAATCTTTCATCCTCGCTCAAATTAATGGGGATATTATCGCTTTCTTGGTCCGAATAGCTCTTGCTGCTGGAGGCCATGATTGCAAACAATGTGAGGATGTGAGGAGCCCTACAACCCGTGACGTCACGCGCACATCGTCTGCTACTTCCGGTTAAAGGCAAGGCTTTTTTATTAGCGACCAAAAGCTGCGAACTTGATTGTCGATGTTCTCTACTAAATCCTTTCAGCAAAAATATGGCAATATCGCGAAATGATCAAGTATGACACATAGAATGGACCTGCTATCCTCGTTTAAATACGAAAATCTCATTTCAGTAGGCTTTTAAGCCTGCAGTTGCCAGGCAGTCAGCCTGGCGACAACACCCTCAATACACCCTTCTTATTCATGCTGACGATCCATGCTGCTTTTTTTCATGGTCTTTTCTCGTTCCAAGTAAGTTTTCCTTATTCATGCCATAGTTTGCAAGTTTTCTTTTATGTCCATAGTTCTGCCTTTGTGCGAGTTTTTGTTTATACCGTTTGTTTTTGTAGTACTTTCGGGTGTTAAAATTAATAGATGTCATTACCTTCACGCCATGTCCGATCCAGTCGCTTCGCACCTTAGGAAAAAAATCCACACCATAGTCCTGGTCTTGACACTGGGTTGCCCAGTCATCAAGATCCCCCTCTCGGGCCTTGACAATGGTTTTAAGACCACTTCAAAGATAAGTTATCCTTCATACTTTATGATTTAGCCAATAATATTTACTGTAATTTTATCAGACTAAAATGTTGAAGACTTTAGTCGACTGAAACTAGACTAAAATCAATTTAGATGACTAAAATTTGACAAAAACTAAAAGACAGTTTTGTCAAAAGACTATGACTAAAACTAATGTTGTCCAAATTAACACCATTGATAATAACTAAGACGATAATTTTTAGTTAACAAACTTAACACTGGTTGTTCCGACATAATATACATTCAATAATAGCTCACATTAGCAGCTAAAGTCTGCTAAATCGCTATCATTAGCTGACAACAAACATATTAATGTCTGTACATGTTGATATAAGGTTAGAGCCCTTAAATGGGAACATTATCACAATTTCAAAAGGGTTAAAAACAATAAAAATCAGTATTATTTTTCGACGTTTTTTTCAAAATTTTACACCTCCAGGAATATCCCTAAAAAAAGCTTTAAAGTTCTTGATTTTCGCTATTTGCGATGCGACTGTCCATTTCCCTGTGAATCTTGGCCAGATTCAACATCTGGCCAAGATCTTCAGCTCTCACTGGATCGGTTTGCAGCCGAGTGTGAAGCGACGGGGATGGGAATCAGCACCTCCAAGTCCGAGTCCATGGTTCTCACCCGGAAAAGGGTGGAGTGCCATCTCCGGGAGGAGATATTTCCCCAAGTGGAGGAGTTCAAGAACCTCGGAGTCTTGTTCACGAGTGAGGGAAGAGTGGATGGTGAGATCGACAGGCGGATCGGTGCGGCGTCTTCAGTAATGCGGACGTTGTATCGATCCGTTGTGGTGAAGAAGGAGCTGAGCCGGAAGGCAAAGCTCTCAATTTATCGGTCGATATACGTTCCCATCCTCACCTATGGTCATGAGCTTTGGGTCATGACCGAAAGGACAAGATCACGGATACAAGCGGCCGAAATGAGTTTTCTCTGCCGGGTGGCGGGGCTCTCCCTTAGAGATAGAGTGAGAAGCTCAAAGTAAAGCAGCTGCTCCTCCACATGGAGAGGAGCCAGATGAGGTGGTTCGGGCATCTGGTCAGGATGCCACCCGAACGCCTCCCTAGGGAGGTGTTTCAGGCACGTCCAACCGGTAGGAGGCCACGGGGAAGACCCAGGACACGTTGGGAAGACTATGTCTCCCGGCTGGCCTGGGAACGCCTCGGGATCCCCTGGGAGGAGCTAGACGAAGTGGCTGGGGAGAGGGAAGTCTGGGCTTCCCTGCTTAGGCTGCTGCCCCCGCGACCCGACCTTGGATAAGCGGAAGTAGATGGATGGATGGATGGATGGGAGAATGCTGTATGTCGGCTGTTGTCGTGATCCCAGGATGCAGAAAAGGCAAGCAGTTTGCGGGCAGAATGTCATTTAATTAGTAACCAGGCAGAAGAACTGCAAGGTCTAGCAGGAAACCAGAAGGCAACAGAACACTTTGACACTAAACAAATAATAATGCAGCACTTAAGTAAATAATTAACAATGAGGAACAGGTGTGCTGGCCTGACAAGAAGCAGAAAGTACAGGTGCTGCAAAACACAGAGACCAAACAGGAAATACTGACAAACAAGAGCACCAGGACAGGAAGTAATACTAAACACTGGAAAATAACAAACAAAGTACAAACTTTAATGCGAGATCATGACAATTCATTTTGATTAATTTTAATTTCAAATATGATAGGTAAATAAAATACATTTGAGAATTCACAGGCAACAACACTGATTATATTTTAGCATTCAAAATCCAAATTTGGTTAAAGAGCTTTAGATAATAAGTTAAAAACAATCATAATGTAAATTGAATGTTCTGCAAACTTTTCTTTTATTTCAAGTAGGCCCAAAAAACTTTTTTGTAAGCCATCTTTAATTTTATTTTTCAAAATACGGGTAGTAAAAAAAATTCAAAGGACACCTGTGGTCGAAGTATTGTTCTAACCCTTTAGATATATATATATATATATATATATATATATATATATATATATATACGTATAGCTAGAATTCACTGAAAGTCAAGTATTTATTTTATTGATATTTTTTGTATATATACATATATATATATACAGTATATATATATACATATATATATGTATATATATATATATATATATATATATCTGTGATGAGGTGGCGACTTGTCCAAGGAGTACCCCGCCTTCCTCCCGATTGTAGCTGAGATAGGCACCAGTACCCCCCACAACCCCATATATATATATATATATATATATATATATATATATATATATATATATATATATATGTATATGTATATAATATTCTAGCTACAGTATAAATATACGCCTCCCCCCCCCCCCCAATCTCCCGAATTCGGAGGTCTCAAGGTTGGAAAGTACGGTTATTGAACAGAATGTTTCCTTCTCTTAAATGAAACACCATTTTTGACTATTACATTTTTATTTTTATTCTTTTTATTTATTTATTGTTAATGTATTTTAAATTTTTTAAATGTTTTCATTTTTATTTTATTTTATTTAGTTTCTTTTATTTTAAATTAACCTGTATTACACATTACAGTTATTTAACTTGAATGTTATCAACATACTGACATTCAAACCAAACTTTAAGTAAGATGAATACACGTGTCACTTACTCTACGAGACATGCTCAAAATAATAAATAAGCATGGCTTTAACCATACAGTTAAATATTGATAATACAATGTTTCGTCCTGCTCATTTGTGTTTTAATGGAAAAGATCAACTAAAACTGAGGAATTGGTATTCCTGCAGCTCTTTGCTGCCACCTAAAACAATCAGGTGACACTACAGGAAGACTATGTATACCACAATTACATTTTATTCATATTGAAACACCTAAAAGGTCCACAGCTAACATCAGGCCTGGGCAATTATTTTGACCCGGGGGCCACATTTAAAGAAAAAAATGTGTTTGGGGGCCGGTATATCTATTTTAAGGAACACTAATACAAAACCTCACAATAATCAATAATGTCTGATTGAATGCTAAAAACGTTATGACAGACCACCTTAATAAAACATAATGGAATTTTAACTTTTTCTATGAGCGATAAAACACTGAATATTGACAAAATATAAATGGCACACCCCCTTTCGATCGACATATTTTACAATCAAGTGAAACGTGACAAAAATGCAACAAACAATGAAATATGAACACGAAAGGTACAAAATAAACCCACCTACAATCTGATACATCTGATACATCACTAAGCTTTAGAACTTTGCTGTGAAAATCTCCTTCCGCGTCTGTGGAATCGCTTCCCGCCCACACTGCTTGATGCCTCGTCTGAGCTGCTGTGACATAGATGACCATAGTAAATAATTAGATGACCATAGTAACTAATTAGATTACCATAGTAACTGGTTCATCATCCAAAAGCGCAGATTTCAACCATTGAAATACTTTGTAGAGTTGAAGACTTACGGTCATTTAAAAAACATCACTGCACATCATGATGGCGGCTATAGTTTCCATCTTAAAGATTTAAAAAAATATATTTGGGAATGTCCGGCGGGCCAGATTGTAAAGCTTAACGGGCCGCATGTGGCCCCCGGGCCTTAATTTGCCCAGGTCTGCCTAACATGAATAAACATGGATGTGAATTTTACAATCATGGCCAGATGGCTAAATTATATTATGTTTTATTAAAAGTGGGTATTTTGTAGGGACAGAGCCGGCTGGAGCCGATGGCGGGGCGGGACACGCTTTGGCCCGGCTCAAGATGGAGGCCAGGAGGTGGAGAATGCAGCGGAACGGAGAGGCGGGGCGTGCCTGGAGCGACGCTGCAGCAATGAAAATCAGGTGCGTGACAAACACAATCTGGCTATCTCTTTTTATTTTTTATATTTTTTTTTTGTTTTATTTTTATTTATTTTATTTAGTTTTTTATTTTAAATTAACCTGTATTGCACATTACAGTTATTTAACTTGAATGTTATCACCATACTGACATTCAAACTAAACTTTAAGTAAGATGAATACACGTGTCACTTACTCTACTAGACATGCTCAAAATAATAAATAAGCATGGCTTTAACCATACAGTTAAATATTGATAATACAATGTTTCCTCCTGCTCATTTGTGTTTGAATTGAAAAGATAAACTAAAACTGAGGAATTGGTTTTCCTGCAGCTCTTTGCTGCCACCTAGAACAATCAGGTGACACTACAGGAAGACTATGTATGCCACAATTACATTTTATTCATAGTGACAAACACAATCTGGCTATCTCCTCTCAGTGTATAAAAGGCGAGAAGGAGGAAAGATCGAGAGGAAGAGGTGGAGTGTCCGCAGGACTGCAGCAGAAGAAAAACCCGAACGATCAGAGAATGAGCCCCAGGGGAAGACGACATCACCGGCAGCTGAAAAGCCGACCAAGACGAACAGCGGAGGAAGAGGAGCTGAAAAGCGGCCCGATCGACGCCGACGTCAAACCTGCTCGACTTGATGTCCTTCCTAAATGGTCCATGCAACCCACACGGTGACGGTCTGGAGTCCTTCACAGGCACATATAAAGAAGTGACCCCGCTGGTCCTAACTATATAAACTCCTTTAAAAGGACCACCGCTGAATAATAGGCCACCTAATTCCTAATGTATTGTTGAGAGGGTGAAAAGGACACAATAGAAATCTGCTGTCAGTGCAAGTTATCTGCAGTTGAAGTAATTGGAAAGTCTTCAGTTTAGTGTTGTTTATGAAGATGAGCTGCGTCAGCACCAAAAAAAAAGCATCTTAGTACATTGTCCCTTCCATTGTCTCCGTCTAATTCCTATTTCCTAATCTATTTTCCATAACCTTGATTCTACACGTCCAGAACAAAAAATAGTCTGGCAGTGTCTCACAGCAATTTGTAGCTTGTCTGCATTTATTATTGCTGCCTATTTAAATCACTTCTGTAATTTCCCCCACAGTGTTGTGTTGATTTGTTGTTTTTTTCCCTCTGGGATGAACATGATCAAGAGATGTGTCTTCTGCGAGTGTGAATCATTCTCATGTGGCCTACTTTATCAGGAATAACAAGTTTGTACTCCCTTGTTTGCTACAGATGATGGCCTATATACAGCCACACTACTGTGGTGATAATATATTACAAACAAGAGGCCACTAGGGGGTGCTGTCTCCCTGCTGGATTCTCAGCCTTTACTTGCAGTATTTTACTGAGAATAGTTCCTATTTTGTTCTTTGGAGACATTGGTGTCATCTCTGGGTTCCTTCAGCATTGGCACAGCACAGTGAAGGTGACACCTGTGCCAAACTGGAAAAATACATTGTTTGCCAGTAGAAAAATGGATGGATGGATGGATCAAGGGGGGAGGAGTATATTTATAGCTATATCATCTCCTGATGATTGAGGGAACCCCTCATGAAACAGTTCTGTAGAGATAAAGTAGTCTTGTGATTTTTCCCACACCTACATATTACGCTCTACCACGGTATCGAGCACTATTCTCTGGATAATCCAATCAAGACATATATATATATATATATATATTATCAATCAATCAATCAATGTTTACTTATATAGCCCTAAATCACTAGTGTCTCAAAGGGCTGCACAAACCACCACGACATCCTCGGTAGGCCCACATAAGGGCAAGGAAAACTCACACCCAGTGGGACATCGGTGACAATAATGACTAT